>NW_026525484.1:47500-112726 GCF_943737925.1 Anopheles nili | reverse complement strand
CACTCCTTCGACCTGTTTTGGGGTTTTGCAGTTTTCCATGGGGTATTTTGTATGGGGAAAACCGACCCATGCCCGTATCTCCGTACCTAAGCGTCTGACGGTCTTGGACCCCTTTAGGTAAAAGTTGCATTCCGTCGAGCTGAACATTTCACTAGAACATCGCGAAACGATCCGACGACTCCTTCTGGGAGTTTTTGGGGTCCGAAGGTTTTCTGGGACTTAGTCTCTGGAGCAACATTTCTGAAGCTCGGCACGAGCAACCACGCACGTGTCTTATATCTCCGTAAGTAAGTGTCTGACGGTCTTGGACGCCTTTAGCAAAAAGTTGCGCCCTATCGAATGGAACATTTCACTAGAACATCACGAAACGATCCGACCACTCCTTCGACCTGTTTTGGGGTTTTGCAGTTTTCCATGGGGTATTTTGTATGGGGAAAACCGACCCATGCCCGTATCTCCGTACCTAAGCGTCTGACGGTCTTGGACCCCTTTAGGTAAAAGTTGCATTCCGTCGAGCTGAACATTTCACTAGAACATCGCGAAACGATCCGACGACTCCTTCTGGGAGTTTTTGGGGTCCGAAGGTTTTCTGGGACTTAGTCTCTGGAGCAACATTTCTGAAGCTCGGCACGGGCAACCACGCACGTGTCTTATATCTCCGTAAGTAAGGGTCTGACGGTCTTGGACACCTTTAGCAAAAAGTTGCGCCCTATCGAATGGAACATTTCACTAGAACACCACGAAACGATCCGACCACTCCTTCGACCTGTTTTGGGGTTTTGCAGTTTGCCATGGGGTATTTTGTATGGGGAAAACCGACCCATGCCCGTATCTCCGTACCTAAGCGTCTGACGGTCTTGGACCCCTTTAGGTAAAAGTTGCATTTCGTCGAGCTGAACATTTCACTAGAACATCGCGAAACGATCCGACGACTCCTTCTGGGAGATTTTGGGGTCGGAAGGTTTTCTGGGACTTAGTCTCTGGAGCAACATTTCTGAAGCTCGGCACGAGCAACCACGCACGTGTCTTATATCTCCGTAAGTAAGGGTCTGACGGTCTTGGACACCTTTAGCAAAAAGTTGCGCCCTATCGAATGGAACATTTCACTAGAACACCACGAAACGATCCGACCACTCCTTCGACCTGTTTTGGGGTTTTGCAGTTTTCCATGGGGTATTTTGTATGGGGAAAACCGACCCATGCCCGTATCTCCGTACCTAAGCGTCTGACGGTCTTGGACCCCTTTAGGTAAAAGTTGCATTCCGTCGAGCTGAACATTTCACTAGAACATCGCGAAACGATCCGACGACTCCTTCTGGGAGTTTTTGGGGTCGGAAGGTTTTCTGGGACTTAGTCTCTGGAGCAACATTTCTGAAGCTCGGCACGGGCAACCACGCACGTGTCTTATATCTCCGTAAGTAAGGGTCTGACGGTCTTGGACACCTTTAGCAAAAAGTTGCGCCCTATCGAATGGAACATTTCACTAGAACACCACGAAACGATCCGACCACTCCTTCGACCTGTTTTGGGGTTTTGCAGTTTGCCATGGGGTATTTTGTATGGGGAAAACCGACCCATGCCCGTATCTCCGTACCTAAGCGTCTGACGGTCTTGGACCCCTTTAGGTAAAAGTTGCATTTCGTCGAGCTGAACATTTCACTAGAACATCGCGAAACGATCCGACGACTCCTTCTGGGAGATTTTGGGGTCGGAAGGTTTTCTGGGACTTAGTCTCTGGAGCAACATTTCTGAAGCTCGGCACGAGCAACCACGCACGTGTCTTATATCTCCGTAAGTAAGGGTCTGACGGTCTTGGACACCTTTAGCAAAAAGTTGCGCCCTATCGAATGGAACATTTCACTAGAACACCACGAAACGATCCGACCACTCCTTCGACCTGTTTTGGGGTTTTGCAGTTTTCCATGGGGTATTTTGTATGGGGAAAACCGACCCATGCCCGTATCTCCGTACCTAAGCGTCTGACGGTCTTGGACCCCTTTAGGTAAAAGTTGCATTCCGTCGAGCTGAACATTTCACTAGAACATCGCGAAACGATCCGACGACTCCTTCTGGGAGTTTTTGGGGTCGGAAGGTTTTCTGGGACTTAGTCTCTGGAGCAACATTTCTGAAGCTCGGCACGGGCAACCACGCACGTGTCTTATATCTCCGTAAGTAAGGGTCTGACGGTCTTGGACACCTTTAGCAAAAAGTTGCGCCCTATCGAATGGAACATTTCACTAGAACACCACGAAACGATCCGACCACTCCTTCGACCTGTTTTGGGGTTTTGCAGTTTGCCATGGGGTATTTTGTATGGGGAAAACCGACCCATGCCCGTATCTCCGTACCTAAGCGTCTGACGGTCTTGGACCCCTTTAGGTAAAAGTTGCATTCCGTCGAGCTGAACATTTCACTAGAACATCGCGAAACGATCCGACGACTCCTTCTGGGAGTTTTTGGGGTCGGAAGGTTTTCTGGGACTTAGTCTCTGGAGCAACATTTCTGAAGCTCGGCACGGGCAACCACGCACGTGTCTTATATCTCCGTAAGTAAGGGTCTGACGGTCTTGGACACCTTTAGCAAAAAGTTGCGCCCTATCGAATGGAACATTTCACTAGAACACCACGAAACGATCCGACCACTCCTTCGACCTGTTTTGGGGTTTTGCAGTTTTCCATGGGGTATTTTGTATGGGGAAAACCGACCCATGCCCGTATCTCCGTACCTAAGCGTCTGACGGTCTTGGACCCCTTTAGGTAAAAGTTGCATTCCGTCGAGCTGAACATTTCACTAGAACATCGCGAAACGATCCGACGACTCCTTCTGGGAGTTTTTGGGGTCGGAAGGTTTTCTGGGACTTAGTCTCTGGAGCAACATTTCTGAAGCTCGGCACGGGCAACCACGCACGTGTCTTATATCTCCGTAAGTAAGGGTCTGACGGTCTTGGACACCTTTAGCAAAAAGTTGCGCCCTATCGAATGGAACATTTCACTAGAACACCACGAAACGATCCGACCACTCCTTCGACCTGTTTTGGGGTTTTGCAGTTTTCCATGGGGTATTTTGTATGGGGAAAACCGACCCATGCCCGTATCTCCGTACCTAAGCGTCTGACGGTCTTGGACCCCTTTAGGTAAAAGTTGCATTCCGTCGAGCTGAACATTTCACTAGAACATCGCGAAACGATCCGACGACTCCTTCTGGGAGTTTTTGGGGTCCGAAGGTTTTCTGGGACTTAGTCTCTGGAGCAACATTTCTGAAGCTCGGCACGAGCAACCACGCACGTGTCTTATATCTCCGTAAGTAAGGGTCTGACGGTCTTGGACACCTTTAGCAGAAAGTTGCGCCCTATCGAATGGAACATTTCACTAGAACACCACGAAACGATCCGACCACTCCTTCGACCTGTTTTGGGGTTTTGCAGTTTTCCATGGGGTATTTTGTATGGGGAAAACCGACCCATGCCCGTATCTCCGTACCTAAGCGTCTGACGGTCTTGGACCCCTTTAGGTAAAAGTTGCATTTCGTCGAGCTGAACATTTCACTAGAACATCGCGAAACGATCCGACGACTCCTTCTGGGAGTTTTTGGGGTCCGAAGGTTTTCTGGGACTTAGTCTCTGGAGCAACAATTCTGAAGCTCGGCACGAGCAACCACGCACGTGTCTTATATCTCCGTAAGTAAGTGTCTGACGGTCTTGGACACCTTTAGCAAAAAGTTGCGCCCTATCGAATGGAACATTTCACTAGAAAACCACGAAACGATCCGACCACTCGTTCGACCTGTTTTTGGGTTTTGCAGTTTTCCATGGGGTATTTTGTATGGGGAAAACCGACCCATGCCCGTATCTCCGTACCTAAGCGTCTGACGGTCTTGGACCCCTTTAGGTAAAAGTTGCATTCCGTCGAGCTGAACATTTCACTAGAACATCGCGAAACGATCCGACGCCTCCTTCTGGGAGTTTTTGGGGTCCGAAGGTTTTTCTGGGACTTAGTCTCTGGAGCAACATTTCTGAAGCTCGGCACGAGCAACCACGCACGTGTCTTATATCTCCGTAAGTAAGTGTCTGACGGTCTTGGACACCTTTAGCAAAAAGTTGCGCCCTATCGAATGGAACATTTCACTAGAACACCACGAAACGATCCGACCACTCCTTCGACCTGTTTTGGGGTTTTGCAGTTTTCCATGGGGTATTTTGTATGGGGAAAACCGACCCATGCCCGTATCTCCGTACCTAAGCGTCTGACGGTCTTGGACCCCTTTAGGTAAAAGTTGCATTCCGTCGAGCTGAACATTTCACTAGAACATCGCGAAACGATCCGACGGCTCCTTCTGGGAGTTTTTGGGGTCCGAAGGTTTTCTGGGACTTAGTCTCTGGAGCAACATTTCTGAAGCTCGGCACGAGCAACCACGCACGTGTCTTATATCTCCGTAAGTAAGTGTCTGACGGTCTTGGACGCCTTTAGCAAAAAGTTGCGCCCTATCGAATGGAACATTTCACTAGAACATCACGAAACGATCCGACCACTCCTTCGACCTGTTTTGGGGTTTTGCAGTTTTCCATGGGGTATTTTGTATGGGGAAAACCGACCCATGCCCGTATCTCCGTACCTAAGCGTCTGACGGTCTTGGACCCCTTTAGGTAAAAGTTGCATTCCGTCGAGCTGAACATTTCACTAGAACATCGCGAAACGATCCGACGGCTCCTTCTGGGAGTTTTTGGGGTCCGAAGGTTTTCTGGGACTTAGTCTCTGGAGCAACATTTCTGAAGCTCGGCACGAGCAACCACGCACGTGTCTTATATCTCCGTAAGTAAGTGTCTGACGGTCTTGGACGCCTTTAGCAAAAAGTTGCGCCCTATCGAATGGAACATTTCACTAGAACATCACGAAACGATCCGACCACTCCTTCGACCTGTTTTGGGGTTTTGCAGTTTTCCATGGGGTATTTTGTATGGGGAAAACCGACCCATGCCCGTATCTCCGTACCTAAGCGTCTGACGGTCTTGGACCCCTTTAGGTAAAAGTTGCATTCCGTCGAGCTGAACATTTCACTAGAACATCGCGAAACGATCCGACGACTCCTTCTGGGAGTTTTTGGGGTCCGAAGGTTTTCTGGGACTTAGTCTCTGGAGCAACATTTCTGAAGCTCGGCACGAGCAACCACGCACGTGTCTTATATCTCCGTAAGTAAGTGTCTGACGGTCTTGGACGCCTTTAGCAAAAAGTTGCGCCCTATCGAATGGAACATTTCACTAGAACATCACGAAACGATCCGACCACTCCTTCGACCTGTTTTGGGGTTTTGCAGTTTTCCATGGGGTATTTTGTATGGGGAAAACCGACCCATGCCCGTATCTCCGTACCTAAGCGTCTGACGGTCTTGGACCCCTTTAGGTAAAAGTTGCATTCCGTCGAGCTGAACATTTCACTAGAACATCGCGAAACGATCCGACGACTCCTTCTGGGAGTTTTTGGGGTCCGAAGGTTTTCTGGGACTTAGTCTCTGGAGCAACATTTCTGAAGCTCGGCACGGGCAACCACGCACGTGTCTTATATCTCCGTAAGTAAGGGTCTGACGGTCTTGGACACCTTTAGCAAAAAGTTGCGCCCTATCGAATGGAACATTTCACTAGAACACCACGAAACGATCCGACCACTCCTTCGACCTGTTTTGGGGTTTTGCAGTTTGCCATGGGGTATTTTGTATGGGGAAAACCGACCCATGCCCGTATCTCCGTACCTAAGCGTCTGACGGTCTTGGACCCCTTTAGGTAAAAGTTGCATTTCGTCGAGCTGAACATTTCACTAGAACATCGCGAAACGATCCGACGACTCCTTCTGGGAGATTTTGGGGTCGGAAGGTTTTCTGGGACTTAGTCTCTGGAGCAACATTTCTGAAGCTCGGCACGAGCAACCACGCACGTGTCTTATATCTCCGTAAGTAAGGGTCTGACGGTCTTGGACACCTTTAGCAAAAAGTTGCGCCCTATCGAATGGAACATTTCACTAGAACACCACGAAACGATCCGACCACTCCTTCGACCTGTTTTGGGGTTTTGCAGTTTTCCATGGGGTATTTTGTATGGGGAAAACCGACCCATGCCCGTATCTCCGTACCTAAGCGTCTGACGGTCTTGGACCCCTTTAGGTAAAAGTTGCATTCCGTCGAGCTGAACATTTCACTAGAACATCGCGAAACGATCCGACGACTCCTTCTGGGAGTTTTTGGGGTCGGAAGGTTTTCTGGGACTTAGTCTCTGGAGCAACATTTCTGAAGCTCGGCACGGGCAACCACGCACGTGTCTTATATCTCCGTAAGTAAGGGTCTGACGGTCTTGGACACCTTTAGCAAAAAGTTGCGCCCTATCGAATGGAACATTTCACTAGAACACCACGAAACGATCCGACCACTCCTTCGACCTGTTTTGGGGTTTTGCAGTTTTCCATGGGGTATTTTGTATGGGGAAAACCGACCCATGCCCGTATCTCCGTACCTAAGCGTCTGACGGTCTTGGACCCCTTTAGGTAAAAGTTGCATTCCGTCGAGCTGAACATTTCACTAGAACATCGCGAAACGATCCGACGACTCCTTCTGGGAGTTTTTGGGGTCGGAAGGTTTTCTGGGACTTAGTCTCTGGAGCAACATTTCTGAAGCTCGGCACGGGCAACCACGCACGTGTCTTATATCTCCGTAAGTAAGGGTCTGACGGTCTTGGACACCTTTAGCAAAAAGTTGCGCCCTATCGAATGGAACATTTCACTAGAACACCACGAAACGATCCGACCACTCCTTCGACCTGTTTTGGGGTTTTGCAGTTTTCCATGGGGTATTTTGTATGGGGAAAACCGACCCATGCCCGTATCTCCGTACCTAAGCGTCTGACGGTCTTGGACCCCTTGAGGTAAAAGTTGCATTCCGTCGAGCTGAACATTTCGCTAGAACATCGCGAAACGATCCGACGCCTCCTTCTGGGAGTTTTTGGGGTCCGAAGGTTTTCTGGGACTTAGTCTCTGGAGCAACATTTCTGAAGCTCGGCACGAGCAACCACGCACGTGTCTTATATCTCCGTAAGTAAGGGTCTGACGGTCTTGGACACCTTTAGCAAAAAGTTGCGCCCTATCGAATGGAACATTTCACTAGAACACCACGAAACGATCCGACCACTCCTTCGACCTGTTTTTGGGTTTTGCAGTTTTCCATGGGGTATTTTGTATGGGGAAAACCGACCCATGCCCGTATCTCCGTACCTAAGCGTCTGACGGTCTTGGACCCCTTTAGGTAAAAGTTGCATTCCGTCGAGCTGAACATTTCACTAGAACATCGCGAAACGATCCGACGACTCCTTCTGGGAGTTTTTGGGGTCCGAAGGTTTTCTGGGACTTAGTCTCTGGAGCAACATTTCTGAAGCTCGGCACGAGCAACCACGCACGTGTCTTATATCTCCGTAAGTAAGTGTCTGACGGTCTTGGACACCTTTAGCAAAAAGTTGCGCCCTATCGAATGGAACATTTCACTAGAACACCACGAAACGATCCGACCACTCCTTCGACCTGTTTTGGGGTTTTGCAGTTTTCCATGGGGTATTTTGTATGGGGAAAACCGACCCATGCCCGTATCTCCGTACCTAAGCGTCTGACGGTCTTGGACCCCTTTAGGTAAAAGTTGCATTCCGTCGAGCTGAACATTTCACTAGAACATCGCGAAACGATCCGACGGCTCCTTCTGGGAGTTTTTGGGGTCCGAAGGTTTTCTGGGACTTAGTCTCTGGAGCAACATTTCTGAAGCTCGGCACGAGCAACCACGCACGTGTCTTATATCTCCGTAAGTAAGTGTCTGACGGTCTTGGACGCCTTTAGCAAAAAGTTGCGCCCTATCGAATGGAACATTTCACTAGAACATCACGAAACGATCCGACCACTCCTTCGACCTGTTTTGGGGTTTTGCAGTTTTCCATGGGGTATTTTGTATGGGGAAAACCGACCCATGCCCGTATCTCCGTACCTAAGCGTCTGACGGTCTTGGACCCCTTTAGGTAAAAGTTGCATTCCGTCGAGCTGAACATTTCACTAGAACATCGCGAAACGATCCGACGACTCCTTCTGGGAGTTTTTGGGGTCCGAAGGTTTTCTGGGACTTAGTCTCTGGAGCAACATTTCTGAAGCTCGGCACGAGCAACCACGCACGTGTCTTATATCTCCGTAAGTAAGGGTCTGACGGTCTTGGACACATTTAGCAAAAAGTTGCGCCCTATCGAGTGGAACATTTCACTAGAACACCACGAAACGATCCGACCACTCCTTCGACCTGTTTTTGGGTTTTGCAGTTTTCCATGGGGTATTTTGTATGGGGAAAACCGACCCATGCCCGTATCTCCGTACCTAAGCGTCTGACGGTCTTGGACCCCTTTAGGTAAACGTTGCATTCCGTCGAGCTGAACATTTCACTAGAACATCGCGAAACGATCCGACGGCTCCTTCTGGGAGTTTTTGGGGTCCGAAGGTTTTCTGGGACTTAGTCTCTGGAGCAACATTTCTGAAGCTCGGCACGAGCAACCACGCACGTGTCTTATATCTCCGTAAGTAAGTGTCTGACGGTCTTGGACGCCTTTAGCAAAAAGTTGCGCCCTATCGAATGGAACATTTCACTAGAACATCACGAAACGATCCGACCACTCCTTCGACCTGTTTTGGGGTTTTGCAGTTTTCCATGGGGTATTTTGTATGGGGAAAACCGACCCATGCCCGTATCTCCGTACCTAAGCGTCTGACGGTCTTGGACCCCTTTAGGTAAAAGTTGCATTCCGTCGAGCTGAACATTTCACTAGAACATCGCGAAACGATCCGACGACTCCTTCTGGGAGTTTTTGGGGTCCGAAGGTTTTCTGGGACTTAGTCTCTGGAGCAACATTTCTGAAGCTCGGCACGAGCAACCACGCACGTGTCTTATATCTCCGTAAGTAAGTGTCTGACGGTCTTGGACGCCTTTAGCAAAAAGTTGCGCCCTATCGAATGGAACATTTCACTAGAACATCACGAAACGATCCGACCACTCCTTCGACCTGTTTTGGGGTTTTGCAGTTTTCCATGGGGTATTTTGTATGGGGAAAACCGACCCATGCCCGTATCTCCGTACCTAAGCGTCTGACGGTCTTGGACCCCTTTAGGTAAAAGTTGCATTCCGTCGAGCTGAACATTTCACTAGAACATCGCGAAACGATCCGACGACTCCTTCTGGGAGTTTTTGGGGTCGGAAGGTTTTCTGGGACTTAGTCTCTGGAGCAACATTTCTGAAGCTCGGCACGGGCAACCACGCACGTGTCTTATATCTCCGTAAGTAAGGGTCTGACGGTCTTGGACACCTTTAGCAAAAAGTTGCGCCCTATCGAATGGAACATTTCACTAGAACACCACGAAACGATCCGACCACTCCTTCGACCTGTTTTGGGGTTTTGCAGTTTTCCATGGGGTATTTTGTATGGGGAAAACCGACCCATGCCCGTATCTCCGTACCTAAGCGTCTGACGGTCTTGGACCCCTTTAGGTAAAAGTTGCATTCCGTCGAGCTGAACATTTCACTAGAACATCGCGAAACGATCCGACGACTCCTTCTGGGAGTTTTTGGGGTCCGAAGGTTTTCTGGGACTTAGTCTCTGGAGCAACATTTCTGAAGCTCGGCACGAGCAACCACGCACGTGTCTTATATCTCCGTAAGTAAGTGTCTGACGGTCTTGGACGCCTTTAGCAAAAAGTTGCGCCCTATCGAATGGAACATTTCACTAGAACATCACGAAACGATCCGACCACTCCTTCGACCTGTTTTGGGGTTTTGCAGTTTTCCATGGGGTATTTTGTATGGGGAAAACCGACCCATGCCCGTATCTCCGTACCTAAGCGTCTGACGGTCTTGGACCCCTTTAGGTAAAAGTTGCATTCCGTCGAGCTGAACATTTCACTAGAACATCGCGAAACGATCCGACGACTCCTTCTGGGAGTTTTTGGGGTCCGAAGGTTTTCTGGGACTTAGTCTCTGGAGCAACATTTCTGAAGCTCGGCACGAGCAACCACGCACGTGTCTTATATCTCCGTAAGTAAGTGTCTGACGGTCTTGGACACCTTTAGCAAAAAGTTGCGCCCTATCGAATGGAACATTTCACTAGAACACCACGAAACGATCCGACCACTCCTTCGACCTGTTTTGGGGTTTTGCAGTTTTCCATGGGGTATTTTGTATGGGGAAAACCGACCCATGCCCGTATCTCCGTACCTAAGCGTCTGACGGTCTTGGACCCCTTTAGGTAAAAGTTGCATTCCGTCGAGCTGAACATTTCACTAGAACATCGCGAAACGATCCGACGGCTCCTTCTGGGAGTTTTTGGGGTCCGAAGGTTTTCTGGGACTTAGTCTCTGGAGCAACATTTCTGAAGCTCGGCACGAGCAACCACGCACGTGTCTTATATCTCCGTAAGTAAGTGTCTGACGGTCTTGGACGCCTTTAGCAAAAAGTTGCGCCCTATCGAATGGAACATTTCACTAGAACATCACGAAACGATCCGACCACTCCTTCGACCTGTTTTGGGGTTTTGCAGTTTTCCATGGGGTATTTTGTATGGGGAAAACCGACCCATGCCCGTATCTCCGTACCTAAGCGTCTGACGGTCTTGGACCCCTTTAGGTAAAAGTTGCATTCCGTCGAGCTGAACATTTCACTAGAACATCGCGAAACGATCCGACGACTCCTTCTGGGAGTTTTTGGGGTCCGAAGGTTTTCTGGGACTTAGTCTCTGGAGCAACATTTCTGAAGCTCGGCACGAGCAACCACGCACGTGTCTTATATCTCCGTAAGTAAGGGTCTGACGGTCTTGGACACATTTAGCAAAAAGTTGCGCCCTATCGAGTGGAACATTTCACTAGAACACCACGAAACGATCCGACCACTCCTTCGACCTGTTTTTGGGTTTTGCAGTTTTCCATGGGGTATTTTGTATGGGGAAAACCGACCCATGCCCGTATCTCCGTACCTAAGCGTCTGACGGTCTTGGACCCCTTTAGGTAAAAGTTGCATTCCGTCGAGCTGAACATTTCACTAGAACATCGCGAAACGATCCGACGGCTCCTTCTGGGAGTTTTTGGGGTCCGAAGGTTTTCTGGGACTTAGTCTCTGGAGCAACATTTCTGAAGCTCGGCACGAGCAACCACGCACGTGTCTTATATCTCCGTAAGTAAGTGTCTGACGGTCTTGGACGCCTTTAGCAAAAAGTTGCGCCCTATCGAATGGAACATTTCACTAGAACATCACGAAACGATCCGACCACTCCTTCGACCTGTTTTGGGGTTTTGCAGTTTTCCATGGGGTATTTTGTATGGGGAAAACCGACCCATGCCCGTATCTCCGTACCTAAGCGTCTGACGGTCTTGGACCCCTTTAGGTAAAAGTTGCATTCCGTCGAGCTGAACATTTCACTAGAACATCGCGAAACGATCCGACGACTCCTTCTGGGAGTTTTTGGGGTCCGAAGGTTTTCTGGGACTTAGTCTCTGGAGCAACATTTCTGAAGCTCGGCACGAGCAACCACGCACGTGTCTTATATCTCCGTAAGTAAGTGTCTGACGGTCTTGGACGCCTTTAGCAAAAAGTTGCGCCCTATCGAATGGAACATTTCACTAGAACATCACGAAACGATCCGACCACTCCTTCGACCTGTTTTGGGGTTTTGCAGTTTTCCATGGGGTATTTTGTATGGGGAAAACCGACCCATGCCCGTATCTCCGTACCTAAGCGTCTGACGGTCTTGGACCCCTTTAGGTAAAAGTTGCATTCCGTCGAGCTGAACATTTCACTAGAACATCGCGAAACGATCCGACGACTCCTTCTGGGAGTTTTTGGGGTCCGAAGGTTTTCTGGGACTTAGTCTCTGGAGCAACATTTCTGAAGCTCGGCACGGGCAACCACGCACGTGTCTTATATCTCCGTAAGTAAGGGTCTGACGGTCTTGGACACCTTTAGCAAAAAGTTGCGCCCTATCGAATGGAACATTTCACTAGAACACCACGAAACGATCCGACCACTCCTTCGACCTGTTTTGGGGTTTTGCAGTTTGCCATGGGGTATTTTGTATGGGGAAAACCGACCCATGCCCGTATCTCCGTACCTAAGCGTCTGACGGTCTTGGACCCCTTTAGGTAAAAGTTGCATTTCGTCGAGCTGAACATTTCACTAGAACATCGCGAAACGATCCGACGACTCCTTCTGGGAGATTTTGGGGTCGGAAGGTTTTCTGGGACTTAGTCTCTGGAGCAACATTTCTGAAGCTCGGCACGAGCAACCACGCACGTGTCTTATATCTCCGTAAGTAAGGGTCTGACGGTCTTGGACACCTTTAGCAAAAAGTTGCGCCCTATCGAATGGAACATTTCACTAGAACACCACGAAACGATCCGACCACTCCTTCGACCTGTTTTGGGGTTTTGCAGTTTTCCATGGGGTATTTTGTATGGGGAAAACCGACCCATGCCCGTATCTCCGTACCTAAGCGTCTGACGGTCTTGGACCCCTTTAGGTAAAAGTTGCATTCCGTCGAGCTGAACATTTCACTAGAACATCGCGAAACGATCCGACGACTCCTTCTGGGAGTTTTTGGGGTCGGAAGGTTTTCTGGGACTTAGTCTCTGGAGCAACATTTCTGAAGCTCGGCACGGGCAACCACGCACGTGTCTTATATCTCCGTAAGTAAGGGTCTGACGGTCTTGGACACCTTTAGCAAAAAGTTGCGCCCTATCGAATGGAACATTTCACTAGAACACCACGAAACGATCCGACCACTCCTTCGACCTGTTTTGGGGTTTTGCAGTTTGCCATGGGGTATTTTGTATGGGGAAAACCGACCCATGCCCGTATCTCCGTACCTAAGCGTCTGACGGTCTTGGACCCCTTTAGGTAAAAGTTGCATTTCGTCGAGCTGAACATTTCACTAGAACATCGCGAAACGATCCGACGACTCCTTCTGGGAGATTTTGGGGTCGGAAGGTTTTCTGGGACTTAGTCTCTGGAGCAACATTTCTGAAGCTCGGCACGAGCAACCACGCACGTGTCTTATATCTCCGTAAGTAAGGGTCTGACGGTCTTGGACACCTTTAGCAAAAAGTTGCGCCCTATCGAATGGAACATTTCACTAGAACACCACGAAACGATCCGACCACTCCTTCGACCTGTTTTGGGGTTTTGCAGTTTTCCATGGGGTATTTTGTATGGGGAAAACCGACCCATGCCCGTATCTCCGTACCTAAGCGTCTGACGGTCTTGGACCCCTTTAGGTAAAAGTTGCATTCCGTCGAGCTGAACATTTCACTAGAACATCGCGAAACGATCCGACGACTCCTTCTGGGAGTTTTTGGGGTCGGAAGGTTTTCTGGGACTTAGTCTCTGGAGCAACATTTCTGAAGCTCGGCACGGGCAACCACGCACGTGTCTTATATCTCCGTAAGTAAGGGTCTGACGGTCTTGGACACCTTTAGCAAAAAGTTGCGCCCTATCGAATGGAACATTTCACTAGAACACCACGAAACGATCCGACCACTCCTTCGACCTGTTTTGGGGTTTTGCAGTTTGCCATGGGGTATTTTGTATGGGGAAAACCGACCCATGCCCGTATCTCCGTACCTAAGCGTCTGACGGTCTTGGACCCCTTTAGGTAAAAGTTGCATTCCGTCGAGCTGAACATTTCACTAGAACATCGCGAAACGATCCGACGACTCCTTCTGGGAGTTTTTGGGGTCGGAAGGTTTTCTGGGACTTAGTCTCTGGAGCAACATTTCTGAAGCTCGGCACGGGCAACCACGCACGTGTCTTATATCTCCGTAAGTAAGGGTCTGACGGTCTTGGACACCTTTAGCAAAAAGTTGCGCCCTATCGAATGGAACATTTCACTAGAACACCACGAAACGATCCGACCACTCCTTCGACCTGTTTTGGGGTTTTGCAGTTTTCCATGGGGTATTTTGTATGGGGAAAACCGACCCATGCCCGTATCTCCGTACCTAAGCGTCTGACGGTCTTGGACCCCTTTAGGTAAAAGTTGCATTCCGTCGAGCTGAACATTTCACTAGAACATCGCGAAACGATCCGACGACTCCTTCTGGGAGTTTTTGGGGTCGGAAGGTTTTCTGGGACTTAGTCTCTGGAGCAACATTTCTGAAGCTCGGCACGGGCAACCACGCACGTGTCTTATATCTCCGTAAGTAAGGGTCTGACGGTCTTGGACACCTTTAGCAAAAAGTTGCGCCCTATCGAATGGAACATTTCACTAGAACACCACGAAACGATCCGACCACTCCTTCGACCTGTTTTGGGGTTTTGCAGTTTTCCATGGGGTATTTTGTATGGGGAAAACCGACCCATGCCCGTATCTCCGTACCTAAGCGTCTGACGGTCTTGGACCCCTTTAGGTAAAAGTTGCATTCCGTCGAGCTGAACATTTCACTAGAACATCGCGAAACGATCCGACGACTCCTTCTGGGAGTTTTTGGGGTCCGAAGGTTTTCTGGGACTTAGTCTCTGGAGCAACATTTCTGAAGCTCGGCACGAGCAACCACGCACGTGTCTTATATCTCCGTAAGTAAGGGTCTGACGGTCTTGGACACCTTTAGCAGAAAGTTGCGCCCTATCGAATGGAACATTTCACTAGAACACCACGAAACGATCCGACCACTCCTTCGACCTGTTTTGGGGTTTTGCAGTTTTCCATGGGGTATTTTGTATGGGGAAAACCGACCCATGCCCGTATCTCCGTACCTAAGCGTCTGACGGTCTTGGACCCCTTTAGGTAAAAGTTGCATTTCGTCGAGCTGAACATTTCACTAGAACATCGCGAAACGATCCGACGACTCCTTCTGGGAGTTTTTGGGGTCCGAAGGTTTTCTGGGACTTAGTCTCTGGAGCAACAATTCTGAAGCTCGGCACGAGCAACCACGCACGTGTCTTATATCTCCGTAAGTAAGTGTCTGACGGTCTTGGACACCTTTAGCAAAAAGTTGCGCCCTATCGAATGGAACATTTCACTAGAAAACCACGAAACGATCCGACCACTCGTTCGACCTGTTTTTGGGTTTTGCAGTTTTCCATGGGGTATTTTGTATGGGGAAAACCGACCCATGCCCGTATCTCCGTACCTAAGCGTCTGACGGTCTTGGACCCCTTTAGGTAAAAGTTGCATTCCGTCGAGCTGAACATTTCACTAGAACATCGCGAAACGATCCGACGCCTCCTTCTGGGAGTTTTTGGGGTCCGAAGGTTTTTCTGGGACTTAGTCTCTGGAGCAACATTTCTGAAGCTCGGCACGAGCAACCACGCACGTGTCTTATATCTCCGTAAGTAAGTGTCTGACGGTCTTGGACACCTTTAGCAAAAAGTTGCGCCCTATCGAATGGAACATTTCACTAGAACACCACGAAACGATCCGACCACTCCTTCGACCTGTTTTGGGGTTTTGCAGTTTTCCATGGGGTATTTTGTATGGGGAAAACCGACCCATGCCCGTATCTCCGTACCTAAGCGTCTGACGGTCTTGGACCCCTTTAGGTAAAAGTTGCATTCCGTCGAGCTGAACATTTCACTAGAACATCGCGAAACGATCCGACGGCTCCTTCTGGGAGTTTTTGGGGTCCGAAGGTTTTCTGGGACTTAGTCTCTGGAGCAACATTTCTGAAGCTCGGCACGAGCAACCACGCACGTGTCTTATATCTCCGTAAGTAAGTGTCTGACGGTCTTGGACGCCTTTAGCAAAAAGTTGCGCCCTATCGAATGGAACATTTCACTAGAACATCACGAAACGATCCGACCACTCCTTCGACCTGTTTTGGGGTTTTGCAGTTTTCCATGGGGTATTTTGTATGGGGAAAACCGACCCATGCCCGTATCTCCGTACCTAAGCGTCTGACGGTCTTGGACCCCTTTAGGTAAAAGTTGCATTCCGTCGAGCTGAACATTTCACTAGAACATCGCGAAACGATCCGACGGCTCCTTCTGGGAGTTTTTGGGGTCCGAAGGTTTTCTGGGACTTAGTCTCTGGAGCAACATTTCTGAAGCTCGGCACGAGCAACCACGCACGTGTCTTATATCTCCGTAAGTAAGTGTCTGACGGTCTTGGACGCCTTTAGCAAAAAGTTGCGCCCTATCGAATGGAACATTTCACTAGAACATCACGAAACGATCCGACCACTCCTTCGACCTGTTTTGGGGTTTTGCAGTTTTCCATGGGGTATTTTGTATGGGGAAAACCGACCCATGCCCGTATCTCCGTACCTAAGCGTCTGACGGTCTTGGACCCCTTTAGGTAAAAGTTGCATTCCGTCGAGCTGAACATTTCACTAGAACATCGCGAAACGATCCGACGACTCCTTCTGGGAGTTTTTGGGGTCCGAAGGTTTTCTGGGACTTAGTCTCTGGAGCAACATTTCTGAAGCTCGGCACGAGCAACCACGCACGTGTCTTATATCTCCGTAAGTAAGTGTCTGACGGTCTTGGACGCCTTTAGCAAAAAGTTGCGCCCTATCGAATGGAACATTTCACTAGAACATCACGAAACGATCCGACCACTCCTTCGACCTGTTTTGGGGTTTTGCAGTTTTCCATGGGGTATTTTGTATGGGGAAAACCGACCCATGCCCGTATCTCCGTACCTAAGCGTCTGACGGTCTTGGACCCCTTTAGGTAAAAGTTGCATTCCGTCGAGCTGAACATTTCACTAGAACATCGCGAAACGATCCGACGACTCCTTCTGGGAGTTTTTGGGGTCCGAAGGTTTTCTGGGACTTAGTCTCTGGAGCAACATTTCTGAAGCTCGGCACGGGCAACCACGCACGTGTCTTATATCTCCGTAAGTAAGGGTCTGACGGTCTTGGACACCTTTAGCAAAAAGTTGCGCCCTATCGAATGGAACATTTCACTAGAACACCACGAAACGATCCGACCACTCCTTCGACCTGTTTTGGGGTTTTGCAGTTTGCCATGGGGTATTTTGTATGGGGAAAACCGACCCATGCCCGTATCTCCGTACCTAAGCGTCTGACGGTCTTGGACCCCTTTAGGTAAAAGTTGCATTTCGTCGAGCTGAACATTTCACTAGAACATCGCGAAACGATCCGACGACTCCTTCTGGGAGATTTTGGGGTCGGAAGGTTTTCTGGGACTTAGTCTCTGGAGCAACATTTCTGAAGCTCGGCACGAGCAACCACGCACGTGTCTTATATCTCCGTAAGTAAGGGTCTGACGGTCTTGGACACCTTTAGCAAAAAGTTGCGCCCTATCGAATGGAACATTTCACTAGAACACCACGAAACGATCCGACCACTCCTTCGACCTGTTTTGGGGTTTTGCAGTTTTCCATGGGGTATTTTGTATGGGGAAAACCGACCCATGCCCGTATCTCCGTACCTAAGCGTCTGACGGTCTTGGACCCCTTTAGGTAAAAGTTGCATTCCGTCGAGCTGAACATTTCACTAGAACATCGCGAAACGATCCGACGACTCCTTCTGGGAGTTTTTGGGGTCGGAAGGTTTTCTGGGACTTAGTCTCTGGAGCAACATTTCTGAAGCTCGGCACGGGCAACCACGCACGTGTCTTATATCTCCGTAAGTAAGGGTCTGACGGTCTTGGACACCTTTAGCAAAAAGTTGCGCCCTATCGAATGGAACATTTCACTAGAACACCACGAAACGATCCGACCACTCCTTCGACCTGTTTTGGGGTTTTGCAGTTTTCCATGGGGTATTTTGTATGGGGAAAACCGACCCATGCCCGTATCTCCGTACCTAAGCGTCTGACGGTCTTGGACCCCTTTAGGTAAAAGTTGCATTCCGTCGAGCTGAACATTTCACTAGAACATCGCGAAACGATCCGACGACTCCTTCTGGGAGTTTTTGGGGTCGGAAGGTTTTCTGGGACTTAGTCTCTGGAGCAACATTTCTGAAGCTCGGCACGGGCAACCACGCACGTGTCTTATATCTCCGTAAGTAAGGGTCTGACGGTCTTGGACACCTTTAGCAAAAAGTTGCGCCCTATCGAATGGAACATTTCACTAGAACACCACGAAACGATCCGACCACTCCTTCGACCTGTTTTGGGGTTTTGCAGTTTTCCATGGGGTATTTTGTATGGGGAAAACCGACCCATGCCCGTATCTCCGTACCTAAGCGTCTGACGGTCTTGGACCCCTTTAGGTAAAAGTTGCATTCCGTCGAGCTGAACATTTCACTAGAACATCGCGAAACGATCCGACGACTCCTTCTGGGAGTTTTTGGGGTCGGAAGGTTTTCTGGGACTTAGTCTCTGGAGCAACATTTCTGAAGCTCGGCACGGGCAACCACGCACGTGTCTTATATCTCCGTAAGTAAGGGTCTGACGGTCTTGGACACCTTTAGCAAAAAGTTGCGCCCTATCGAATGGAACATTTCACTAGAACACCACGAAACGATCCGACCACTCCTTCGACCTGTTTTGGGGTTTTGCAGTTTTCCATGGGGTATTTTGTATGGGGAAAACCGACCCATGCCCGTATCTCCGTACCTAAGCGTCTGACGGTCTTGGACCCCTTGAGGTAAAAGTTGCATTCCGTCGAGCTGAACATTTCGCTAGAACATCGCGAAACGATCCGACGCCTCCTTCTGGGAGTTTTTGGGGTCCGAAGGTTTTCTGGGACTTAGTCTCTGGAGCAACATTTCTGAAGCTCGGCACGAGCAACCACGCACGTGTCTTATATCTCCGTAAGTAAGGGTCTGACGGTCTTGGACACCTTTAGCAAAAAGTTGCGCCCTATCGAATGGAACATTTCACTAGAACACCACGAAACGATCCGACCACTCCTTCGACCTGTTTTTTGGTTTTGCAGTTTTCCATGGGGTATTTTGTATGGGGAAAACCGACCCATGCCCGTATCTCCGTACCTAAGCGTCTGACGGTCTTGGACCCCTCGAGGTAAAAGTTGCATTCCGTCGAGCTGAACATTTCACTAGAACATCGCGAAATGATCCGACGACTCCTTCTGGGAGTTTTTGGGGTCGGAAGGTTTTCTGGGACTTAGTCTCTGGAGCAACATTTCTGAAGCTCGGCACGAGCAACCACGCACGTGTCTTATATCTCCGTAAGTAAGGGTCTGACGGTCTTGGACACCTTTAGCAAAAAGTTGCGCCCCATCGAATGGAACATTTCACTAGAACATCACGAAACGATCCGACCACTCCTTCGACCTGTTTTTGGGTTTTGCAGTTTTCCATGGGGTATTTTGTATGGGGAAAACCGACCCATGCCCGTATCTCCGTACCTAAGCGTCTGACGGTCTTGGACCCCTTTAGATAAAAGTTGCATTCCGTCGAGCTGAACATTTCACTAGAACATCGCGAAACGATCCGACGACTCCTTCTGGGAGTTTTTGGGGTCGGAAGGTTTTCTGGGACTTAGTCTCTGGAGCAACATTTCTGAAGCTCGGCACGAGCAACCACGCACGTGTCTTATATCTCCGTAAGTAAGGGTCTGACGGTCTTGGACACCTTTAGCAAAAAGTTGCGCCCTATCGAATGGAACATTTCACTAGAACATCACGAAACGATCCGACCACTCCTTCGACCTGTTTTGGGGTTTTGCAGTTTTCCATGGGGTATTTTGTATGGGGAAAACCGACCCATGCCCGTATCTCCGTACCTAAGCGTCTGACGGTCTTGGACCCCTTTAGGTAAAAGTTGCATTTCGTCGAGCTGAACATTTCACTAGAACATCGCGAAACGATCCGACGACTCCTTCTGGGAGTTTTTGGGGTCGGAAGGTTTTCTGGGACTTAGTCTCTGGAGCAACATTTCTGAAGCTCGGCACGGGCAACCACGCACGTGTCTTATATCTCCGTAAGTAAGGGTCTGACGGTCTTGGACACCTTTAGCAAAAAGTTGCGCCCTATCGAATGGAACATTTCACTAGAACACCACGAAACGATCCGACCACTCCTTCGACCTGTTTTGGGGTTTTGCAGTTTTCCATGGGGTATTTTGTATGGGGAAAACCGACCCATGCCCGTATCTCCGTACCTAAGCGTCTGACGGTCTTGGACCCCTTTAGGTAAAAGTTGCATTTCGTCGAGCTGAACATTTCACTAGAACATCGCGAAACGATCCGACGACTCCTTCTGGGAGTTTTTGGGGTCCGAAGGTTTTCTGGGACTTAGTCTCTGGAGCAACATTTCTGAAGCTCGGCACGAGCAACCACGCACGTGTCTTATATCTCCGTAAGTAAGGGTCTGACGGTCTTGGACACCTTTAGCAAAAAGTTGCGCCCTATCGAATGGAACATTTCACTAGAACACCACGAAACGATCCGACCACTCCTTCGACCTGTTTTGGGGTTTTGCAGTTTTCCATGGGGTATTTTGTATGGGGAAAACCGACCCATGCCCGTATCTCCGTACCTAAGCGTCTGACGGTCTTGGACCCCTTTAGGTAAAAGTTGCATTCCGTCGAGCTGAACATTTCACTAGAACATCGCGAAACGATCCGACGACTCCTTCTGGGAGTTTTTGGGGTCCGAAGGTTTTCTGGGACTTAGTCTCTGGAGCAACATTTCTGAAGCTCGGCACGAGCAACCACGCACGTGTCTTATATCTCCGTAAGTAAGGGTCTGACGGTCTTGGACACCTTTAGCAAAAAGTTGCGCCCTATCGAATGGAACATTTCACTAGAACACCACGAAACGATCCGACCACTCCTTCGACCTGTTTTTGGGTTTTGCAGTTTTCCATGGGGTATTTTGTATGGGGAAAACCGACCCATGCCCGTATCTCCGTACCTAAGCGTCTGACGGTCTTGGACCCCTTTAGGTAAAAGTTGCATTCCGTCGAGCTGAACATTTCACTAGAACATCGCGAAACGATCCGACGACTCCTTCTGGGAGTTTTTGGGGTCGGAAGGTTTTCTGGGACTTAGTCTCTGGAGCAACATTTCTGAAGCTCGGCACGAGCAACCAGGCACGTGTCTTATATCTCCGTAAGTAAGGGTCTGACGGTCTTGGACACCTTTAGCAAAAAGTTGCGCCCTATCGAATGGAACATTTCACTAGAACACCACGAAACGATCCGACCACTCCTTCGACCTGTTTTGGGGTTTTGCAGTTTTCCATGGGGTATTTTGTATGGGGAAAACCGACCCATGCCCGTATCTCCGTACCTAAGCGTCTGACGGTCTTGGACCCCTTTAGGTAAAAGTTGCATTCCGTCGAGCTGAACATTTCACTAGAACATCGCGAAACGATCCGACGACTCCTTCTGGGAGTTTTTGGGGTCGGAAGGTTTTCTGGGACTTAGTCTCTGGAGCAACATTTCTGAAGCTCGGCACGAGCAACCACGCACGTGTCTTATATCTCCGTAAGTAAGGGTCTGACGGTCTTGGACACCTTTAGCAAAAAGTTGCGCCCCATCGAATGGAACATTTCACTAGAACATCACGAAACGATCCGACCACTCCTTCGACCTGTTTTGGGGTTTTGCAGTTTTCCATGGGGTATTTTGTATGGGGAAAACCGACCCATGCCCGTATCTCCGTACCTAAGCGTCTGACGGTCTTGGACCCCTTGAGGTAAAAGTTGCATTCCGTCGAGCTGAACATTTCGCTAGAACATCGCGAAACGATCCGACGCCTCCTTCTGGGAGTTTTTGGGGTCCGAAGGTTTTCTGGGACTTAGTCTCTGGAGCAACATTTCTGAAGCTCGGCACGAGCAACCACGCACGTGTCTTATATCTCCGTAAGTAAGGGTCTGACGGTCTTGGACACCTTAGGCAAAAAGTTGCGCCCTATCGAATGGAACATTTCACTAGAACATCACGAAACGATCCGACCACTCCTTCGACCTGTTTTGGGGTTTTGCAGTTTTCCATGGGGTATTTTGTATGGGGAAAACCGACCCATGCCCGTATCTCCGTACCTAAGCGTCTGACGGTCTTGGACCCCTTTAGGTAAAAGTTGCATTCCGTCGAGCTGAACATTTCACTAGAACATCGCGAAACGATCCGACGACTCCTTCTGGGAGTTTTTGGGGTCCGAAGGTTTTCTCGGACTTAGTCTCTGGAGCAACATTTCTGAAGCTCGGCACGAGCAACCACGCACGTGTCTTATATCTCCGTAAGTAAGGGTCTGACGGTCTTGGACACCTTTAGCAAAAAGTTGCGCCCTATCGAATGGAACATTTCACTAGAACACCACGAAACGATCCGACCACTCCTTCGACCTGTTTTGGGGTTTTGCAGTTTTCCATGGGGTATTTTGTATGGGGAAAACCGACCCATGCCCGTATCTCCGTACCTAAGCGTCTGACGGTCTTGGACCCCTTTAGGTAAAAGTTGCATTCCGTCGAGCTGAACATTTCACTAGAACATCGCGAAACGATCCGACGACTCCTTCTGGGAGTTTTTGGGGTCCGAAGGTTTTCTCGGACTTAGTCTCTGGAGCAACATTTCTGAAGCTCGGCACGAGCAACCACGCACGTGTCTTATATCTCCGTAAGTAAGGGTCTGACGGTCTTGGACACCTTTAGCAAAAAGTTGCGCCCTATCGAATGGAACATTTCACTAGAACACCACGAAACGATCTGACCACTCCTTCGACCTGTTTTGGGGTTTTGCAGTTTTCCATGGGGTATTTTGTATGGGGAAAACCGACCCATGCCCGTATCTCCGTACCTAAGCGTCTGACGGTCTTGGACCCCTTTAGGTAAAAGTTGCATTCCGTCGAGCTGAACATTTCACTAGAACATCGCGAAACGATCCGACGACTCCTTCTGGGAGTTTTTGGGGTCCGAAGGTTTTCTGGGACTTAGTCTCTGGAGCAACAATTCTGAAGCTCGGCACGGGCAACCACGCACGTGTCTTATATCTCCGTAAGTAAGGGTCTGACGGTCTTGGACACCTTTAGCAAAAAGTTGCGTCTTATCGAATGGAACATTTCACTAGAACACCACGAAACGATCCGACTACTCCTTCGACCTGTTTTGGGGTTTTGCAGTTTTCCATGGGGTATTTTGTATGGGGAAAACCGACCCATGCCCGTATCTCCGTACCTAAGCGTCTGACGGTCTTGGACCCCTTTAGATAAAAGTTGCATTCCGTCGAGCTGAACATTTCACTAGAACATCGCGAAACGATCCGACGCCTCCTTCTGGGAGTTTTTGGGGTCCGAAGGTTTTCTGGGACTTAGTCTCTGGAGCAACATTTCTGAAGCTCGGCACGAGCAACCACGCACGTGTCTTATATCTCCGTAAGTAAGGGTCTGACGGTGTTGGACACCTTTAGCAAAAAGTTGCGCCCTATCGAATGGAACATTTCACTAGAACACCACGAAACGATCCGACCACTCCTTCGACCTGTTTTGGGGTTTTGCAGTTTTCCATGGGGTATTTTGTATGGGGAAAACCGACCCATGCCCGTATCTCCGTACCTAAGCGTCTGACGGTCTTGGACCCCTTTAGGTAAAAGTTGCATTCCGTCGAGCTGAACATTTCACTAGAACATCGCGAAACGATCCGACGACTCCTTCTGGGAGTTTTTGGGGTCGGAAGGTTTTCTGGGACTTAGTCTCTGGAGCAACATTTCTGAAGCTCGGCACGAGCAACCACGCACGTGTCTTATATCTCCGTAAGTAAGGGTCTGACGGTGTTGGACACCTTTAGCAAAAAGTTGCGCCCTATCGAATGGAACATTTCACTAGAACATCACGAAACGATCCGACCACTCCTTCGACCTGTTTTGGGGTTTTGCAGTTTTCCATGGGGTATTTTGTATGGGGAAAACCGACCCATGCCCGTATCTCCGTACCTAAGCGTCTGACGGTCTTGGACCCCTTGAGGTAAAAGTTGCATTCCGTCGAGCTGAACATTTCACTAGAACATCGCGAAACGATCCGACGCCTCCTTCTGGGAGTTTTTGGGGTCCGAAGGTTTTCTGGGACTTAGTCTCTGGAGCAACATTTCTGAAGCTCGGCACGAGCAACCACGCACGTGTCTTATATCTCCGTAAGTAAGGGTCTGACGGTCTTGGACACCTTTAGCAAAAAGTTGCGCCCTATCGAATGGAACATTTCACTAGAACACCACGAAACGATCCGACCACTCCTTCGACCTGTTTTGGGGTTTTGCAGTTTTCCATGGGGTATTTTGTATGGGGAAAACCGACCCATGCCCGTATCTCCGTACCTAAGCGTCTGACGGTCTTGGACCCCTTTAGGTAAAAGTTGCATTCCGTCGAGCTGAACATTTCACTAGAACATCGCGAAACGATCCGACGACTCCTTCTGGGAGTTTTTGGGGTCCGAAGGTTTTCTGGGACTAAGTCTCTGGAGCAACATTTCTGAAGCTCGGCACGAGCAACCACGCACGTGTCTTATATCTCCGTAAGTAAGGGTCTGACGGTCTTGGACACCTTTAGCAAAAAGTTGCGCCCTATCGAATGGAACATTTCACTAGAACACCACGAAACGATCCGACTACTCCTTCGACCTGTTTTGGGGTTTTGCAGTTTTCCATGGGGTATTTTGTATGGGGAAAACCGACCCATGCCCGTATCTCCGTATCTAAGCGTCTGACGGTCTTGGACCCCTTTAGATAAAAGTTGCATTCCGTCGAGCTGAACATTTCACTAGAACATCGCGAAACGATCCGACGACTCCTTCTGGGAGTTTTTGGGGTCCGAAGGTTTTCTGGGACTTAGTCTCTGGAGCAACAATTCTGAAGCTCGGCACGGGCAACCACGCACGTGTCTTATATCTCCGTAAGTAAGGGTCTGACGGTCTTGGACACCTTTAGCAAAAAGTTGCGTCTTATCGAATGGAACATTTCACTAGAACACCACGAAACGATCCGACTACTCCTTCGACCTGTTTTGGGGTTTTGCAGTTTTCCATGGGGTATTTTGTATGGGGAAAACCGACCCATGCCCGTATCTCCGTACCTAAGCGTCTGACGGTCTTGGACCCCTTTAGATAAAAGTTGCATTCCGTCGAGCTGAACATTTCACTAGAACATCGCGAAACGATCCGACGCCTCCTTCTGGGAGTTTTTGGGGTCCGAAGGTTTTCTGGGACTTAGTCTCTGGAGCAACATTTCTGAAGCTCGGCACGAGCAACCACGCACGTGTCTTATATCTCCGTAAGTAAGGGTCTGACGGTGTTGGACACCATTAGCAAAAAGTTGCGCCCTATCGAATGGAACATTTCACTAGAACACCACGAAACGATCCGACCACTCCTTCGACCTGTTTTGGGGTTTTGCAGTTTTCCATGGGGTATTTTGTATGGGGAAAACCGACCCATGCCCGTATCTCCGTACCTAAGCGTCTGACGGTCTTGGACCCCTTTAGGTAAAAGTTGCATTCCGTCGAGCTGAACATTTCACTAGAACATCGCGAAACGATCCGACGACTCCTTCTGGGAGTTTTTGGGGTCGGAAGGTTTTCTGGGACTTAGTCTCTGGAGCAACATTTCTGAAGCTCGGCACGAGCAACCACGCACGTGTCTTATATCTCCGTAAGTAAGGGTCTGACGGTGTTGGACACCTTTAGCAAAAAGTTGCGCCCTATCGAATGGAACATTTCACTAGAACATCACGAAACGATCCGACCACTCCTTCGACCTGTTTTGGGGTTTTGCAGTTTTCCATGGGGTATTTTGTATGGGGAAAACCGACCCATGCCCGTATCTCCGTACCTAAGCGTCTGACGGTCTTGGACCCCTTTAGGTAAAAGTTGCATTCCGTCGAGCTGAACATTTCACTAGAACATCGCGAAACGATCCGACGCCTCCTTCTGGGAGTTTTTGGGGTCCGAAGGTTTTCTGGGACTTAGTCTCTGGAGCAACATTTCTGAAGCTCGGCACGAGCAACCACGCACGTGTCTTATATCTCCGTAAGTAAGGGTCTGACGGTCTTGGACACCTTTAGCAAAAAGTTGCGCCCTATCGAATGGAACATTTCACTAGAACACCACGAAACGATCCGACCACTCCTTCGACCTGTTTTTGGGTTTTGCAGTTTTCCATGGGGTATTTTGTATGGGGAAAACCGACCCATGCCCGTATCTCCGTACCTAAGCGTCTGACGGTCTTGGACCCCTTGAGGTAAAAGTTGCATTCCGTCGAGCTGAACATTTCACTAGAACATCGCGAAACGATCCGACGACTCCTTCTGGGAGTTTTTGGGGTCCGAAGGTTTTCTGGGACTTAGTCTCTGGAGCAACATTTCTGAAGCTCGGCACGAGCAACCACGCACGTGTCTTATATCTCCGTAAGTAAGGGTCTGACGGTCTTGGACACCTTTAGCAAAAAGTTGCGCCCTATCGAATGGAACATTTCACTAGAACACCACGAAACGATCCGACCACTCCTTCGACCTGTTTTGGGGTTTTGCAGTTTTCCATGGGGTATTTTGTATGGGGAAAAGCGACCCATGCCCGTATCTCCGTACCTAAGCGTCTGACGGTCTTGGACCCCTTGAGGTAAAAGTTGCATTCCGTCGAGCTGAACATTTCACTAGAACATCGCGAAACGATCCGACGACTCCTTCTGGGAGTTTTTGGGGTCCGAAGGTTTTCTGGGACTTAGTCTCTGGAGCAACATTTCTGAAGCTCGGCACGAGCAACCACGCACGTGTCTTATATCTCCGTAAGTAAGGGTCTGACGGTCTTGGACACCTTTAGCAAAAAGTTGCGCCCTATCGAATGGAACATTTCACTAGAACACCACGAAACGATCCGACCACTCCTTCGACCTGTTTTGGGGTTTTGCAGTTTTCCATGGGGTATTTTGTATGGGGAAAACCGACCCATGCCCGTATCTCCGTACCTAAGCGTCTGACGGTCTTGGACCCCTTGAGGTAAAAGTTGCATTCCGTCGAGCTGAACATTTCACTAGAACATCGCGAAACGATCCGACGCCTCCTTCTGGGAGTTTTTGGGGTCCGAAGGTTTTCTGGGACTTAGTCTCTGGAGCAACATTTCTGAAGCTCGGCACGAGCAACCACGCACGTGTCTTATATCTCCGTAAGTAAGGGTCTGACGGTCTTGGACACCTTTAGCAAAAAGTTGCGCCCTATCGAATGGAACATTTCACTAGAACACCACGAAACGATCCGACCACTCCTTCGACCTGTTTTGGGGTTTTGCAGTTTTCCATGGGGTATTTTGTATGGGGAAAACCGACCCATGCCCGTATCTCCGTACCTAAGCGTCTGACGGTCTTGGACCCCTTTAGGTAAAAGTTGCATTCCGTCGAGCTGAACATTTCACTAGAACATCGCGAAACGATCCGACGACTCCTTCTGGGAGTTTTTGGGGTCCGAAGGTTTTCTGGGACTAAGTCTCTGGAGCAACATTTCTGAAGCTCGGCACGAGCAACCACGCACGTGTCTTATATCTCCGTAAGTAAGGGTCTGACGGTCTTGGACACCTTTAGCAAAAAGTTGCGCCCTATCGAATGGAACATTTCACTAGAACACCACGAAACGATCCGACTACTCCTTCGACCTGTTTTGGGGTTTTGCAGTTTTCCATGGGGTATTTTGTATGGGGAAAACCGACCCATGCCCGTATCTCCGTATCTAAGCGTCTGACGGTCTTGGACCCCTTTAGATAAAAGTTGCATTCCGTCGAGCTGAACATTTCACTAGAACATCGCGAAACGATCCGACGACTCCTTCTGGGAGTTTTTGGGGTCCGAAGGTTTTCTGGGACTTAGTCTCTGGAGCAACAATTCTGAAGCTCGGCACGGGCAACCACGCACGTGTCTTATATCTCCGTAAGTAAGGGTCTGACGGTCTTGGACACCTTTAGCAAAAAGTTGCGTCTTATCGAATGGAACATTTCACTAGAACACCACGAAACGATCCGACTACTCCTTCGACCTGTTTTGGGGTTTTGCAGTTTTCCATGGGGTATTTTGTATGGGGAAAACCGACCCATGCCCGTATCTCCGTACCTAAGCGTCTGACGGTCTTGGACCCCTTTAGATAAAAGTTGCATTCCGTCGAGCTGAACATTTCACTAGAACATCGCGAAACGATCCGACGCCTCCTTCTGGGAGTTTTTGGGGTCCGAAGGTTTTCTGGGACTTAGTCTCTGGAGCAACATTTCTGAAGCTCGGCACGAGCAACCACGCACGTGTCTTATATCTCCGTAAGTAAGGGTCTGACGGTGTTGGACACCTTTAGCAAAAAGTTGCGCCCTATCGAATGGAACATTTCACTAGAACACCACGAAACGATCCGACCACTCCTTCGACCTGTTTTGGGGTTTTGCAGTTTTCCATGGGGTATTTTGTATGGGGAAAACCGACCCATGCCCGTATCTCCGTACCTAAGCGTCTGACGGTCTTGGACCCCTTTAGGTAAAAGTTGCATTCCGTCGAGCTGAACATTTCACTAGAACATCGCGAAACGATCCGACGACTCCTTCTGGGAGTTTTTGGGGTCGGAAGGTTTTCTGGGACTTAGTCTCTGGAGCAACATTTCTGAAGCTCGGCACGAGCAACCACGCACGTGTCTTATATCTCCGTAAGTAAGGGTCTGACGGTGTTGGACACCTTTAGCAAAAAGTTGCGCCCTATCGAATGGAACATTTCACTAGAACATCACGAAACGATCCGACCACTCCTTCGACCTGTTTTGGGGTTTTGCAGTTTTCCATGGGGTATTTTGTATGGGGAAAACCGACCCATGCCCGTATCTCCGTACCTAAGCGTCTGACGGTCTTGGACCCCTTGAGGTAAAAGTTGCATTCCGTCGAGCTGAACATTTCACTAGAACATCGCGAAACGATCCGACGCCTCCTTCTGGGAGTTTTTGGGGTCCGAAGGTTTTCTGGGACTTAGTCTCTGGAGCAACATTTCTGAAGCTCGGCACGAGCAACCACGCACGTGTCTTATATCTCCGTAAGTAAGGGTCTGACGGTCTTGGACACCTTTAGCAAAAAGTTGCGCCCTATCGAATGGAACATTTCACTAGAACACCACGAAACGATCCGACCACTCCTTCGACCTGTTTTGGGGTTTTGCAGTTTTCCATGGGGTATTTTGTATGGGGAAAACCGACCCATGCCCGTATCTCCGTACCTAAGCGTCTGACGGTCTTGGACCCCTTTAGGTAAAAGTTGCATTCCGTCGAGCTGAACATTTCACTAGAACATCGCGAAACGATCCGACGACTCCTTCTGGGAGTTTTTGGGGTCCGAAGGTTTTCTGGGACTAAGTCTCTGGAGCAACATTTCTGAAGCTCGGCACGAGCAACCACGCACGTGTCTTATATCTCCGTAAGTAAGGGTCTGACGGTCTTGGACACCTTTAGCAAAAAGTTGCGCCCTATCGAATGGAACATTTCACTAGAACACCACGAAACGATCCGACTACTCCTTCGACCTGTTTTGGGGTTTTGCAGTTTTCCATGGGGTATTTTGTATGGGGAAAACCGACCCATGCCCGTATCTCCGTATCTAAGCGTCTGACGGTCTTGGACCCCTTTAGATAAAAGTTGCATTCCGTCGAGCTGAACATTTCACTAGAACATCGCGAAACGATCCGACGACTCCTTCTGGGAGTTTTTGGGGTCCGAAGGTTTTCTGGGACTTAGTCTCTGGAGCAACAATTCTGAAGCTCGGCACGGGCAACCACGCACGTGTCTTATATCTCCGTAAGTAAGGGTCTGACGGTCTTGGACACCTTTAGCAAAAAGTTGCGTCTTATCGAATGGAACATTTCACTAGAACACCACGAAACGATCCGACTACTCCTTCGACCTGTTTTGGGGTTTTGCAGTTTTCCATGGGGTATTTTGTATGGGGAAAACCGACCCATGCCCGTATCTCCGTACCTAAGCGTCTGACGGTCTTGGACCCCTTTAGATAAAAGTTGCATTCCGTCGAGCTGAACATTTCACTAGAACATCGCGAAACGATCCGACGCCTCCTTCTGGGAGTTTTTGGGGTCCGAAGGTTTTCTGGGACTTAGTCTCTGGAGCAACATTTCTGAAGCTCGGCACGAGCAACCACGCACGTGTCTTATATCTCCGTAAGTAAGGGTCTGACGGTGTTGGACACCTTTAGCAAAAAGTTGCGCCCTATCGAATGGAACATTTCACTAGAACACCACGAAACGATCCGACCACTCCTTCGACCTGTTTTGGGGTTTTGCAGTTTTCCATGGGGTATTTTGTATGGGGAAAACCGACCCATGCCCGTATCTCCGTACCTAAGCGTCTGACGGTCTTGGACCCCTTTAGGTAAAAGTTGCATTCCGTCGAGCTGAACATTTCACTAGAACATCGCGAAACGATCCGACGACTCCTTCTGGGAGTTTTTGGGGTCGGAAGGTTTTCTGGGACTTAGTCTCTGGAGCAACATTTCTGAAGCTCGGCACGAGCAACCACGCACGTGTCTTATATCTCCGTAAGTAAGGGTCTGACGGTGTTGGACACCTTTAGCAAAAAGTTGCGCCCTATCGAATGGAACATTTTACTAGAACATCACGAAACGATCCGACCACTCCTTCGACCTGTTTTGGGGTTTTGCAGTTTTCCATGGGGTATTTTGTATGGGGAAAACCGACCCATGCCCGTATCTCCGTACCTAAGCGTCTGACGGTCTTGGACCCCTTTAGGTAAAAGTTGCATTCCGTCGAGCTGAACATTTCACTAGAACATCGCGAAACGATCCGACGCCTCCTTCTGGGAGTTTTTGGGGTCCGAAGGTTTTCTGGGACTTAGTCTCTGGAGCAACATTTCTGAAGCTCGGCACGAGCAACCACGCACGTGTCTTATATCTCCGTAAGTAAGGGTCTGACGGTCTTGGACACCTTTAGCAAAAAGTTGCGCCCTATCGAATGGAACATTTCACTAGAACACCACGAAACGATCCGACCACTCCTTCGACCTGTTTTTGGGTTTTGCAGTTTTCCATGGGGTATTTTGTATGGGGAAAACCGACCCATGCCCGTATCTCCGTACCTAAGCGTCTGACGGTCTTGGACCCCTTGAGGTAAAAGTTGCATTCCGTCGAGCTGAACATTTCACTAGAACATCGCGAAACGATGCGACGACTCCTTCTGGGAGTTTTTGGGGTCCGAAGGTTTTCTGGGACTTAGTCTCTGGAGCAACATTTCTGAAGCTCGGCACGAGCAACCACGCACGTGTCTTATATCTCCGTAAGTAAGGGTCTGACGGTCTTGGACACCTTTAGCAAAAAGTTGCGCCCTATCGAATGGAACATTTCACTAGAACACCACGAAACGATCCGACCACTCCTTCGACCTGTTTTGGGGTTTTGCAGTTTTCCATGGGGTATTTTGTATGGGGAAAACCGACCCATGCCCGTATCTCCGTACCTAAGCGTCTGACGGTCTTGGACCCCTTGAGGTAAAAGTTGCATTCCGTCGAGCTGAACATTTCACTAGAACATCGCGAAACGATCCGACGCCTCCTTCTGGGAGTTTTTGGGGTCCGAAGGTTTTCTGGGACTTAGTCTCTGGAGCAACATTTCTGAAGCTCGGCACGAGCAACCACGCACGTGTCTTATATCTCCGTAAGTAAGGGTCTGACGGTCTTGGACACCTTTAGCAAAAAGTTGCGCCCTATCGAATGGAACATTTCACTAGAACACCACGAAACGATCCGACCACTCCTTCGACCTGTTTTGGGGTTTTGCAGTTTTCCATGGGGTATTTTGTATGGGGAAAACCGACCCATGCCCGTATCTCCGTACCTAAGCGTCTGACGGTCTTGGACCCCTTTAGGTAAAAGTTGCATTCCGTCGAGCTGAACATTTCACTAGAACATCGCGCAACGATCCGACGACTCCTTCTGGGAGTTTTTGGGGTCGACTTGTGCGCAACCCCGACCTACAGGATTCTGCTCTACGGAAGGGGGTGCACAAAAGTGTTCGTAATCAACCTCGGATTGTACTTTTCATCATCTAGGGGCACCGTAGGGACCGAAAAAAGTGGTTTCGCATGATAGTCCACCTCGACCCATGTCGACCCTTGCGCGACCCCGACCTTCAGGATTTTGCTCTACGGAAGGGGGTGCACAAAAGTGTTCGTAATCAACCTCGGATTGTACTTTTCATCATCTAGGGGCACCGTAGGGACCGAAAAAAGTGGTTTCGCATGATAGTCCACCTCGACCCATGTCGACCCTTGCGCGACCCCGACCTTCAGGATTTTGCTCTACGGAAGGGGGTGCACAAAAGTGTTCGTAATCAACCTCGGATTGTACTTTTCATCATCTAGGGGCACCGTAGGGACCGAAAAAAGTGGTTTCGCATGATAGTCCACCTCGACCCATGTCGACCCTTGCGCGACCCCGACCTTCAGGATTTTGCTCTACGGAAGGGGGTCTACTTGTGCGCAACCCCGACCTTCAGGATTTTGCTCTACGGAAGGGGGTGCACAAAAGTGTTCGTAATCAACCTCGGATTGTACTTTTCATCATCTAGGGGCACCGTAGGGACCGAAAAAAGTGGTTTCGCATGATAGTCCACCTCGACCCATGTCGACCCTTGCGCGACCCCGACCTTCAGGATTTTGCTCTACGGAAGGGGTCTACCCTTGCGCGACCCCGACCTTCAGGATTTTGCTCTACGGAAGGGGTCTACCCTTGCGCGACCCCGACCTTCAGGATTTTGCTCTACGGAAGGGGGTGCACAAAAGTGTTCGTAATCAACCTCGGATTGTACTTTTCATCATCTAGGGGCACCGTAGGGACCGAAAAAAGTGGTTTCGCATGATAGTCCACCTCGACCCATGTCGACCCTTGCGCGACCCCGACCTTCAGGATTTTGCTCTACGGAAGGGGGTGCACAAAAGTGTTCGTAATCAACCTCGGATTGTACTTTTCATCATCTAGGGGCACCGTAGGGACCGAAAAAAGTGGTTTCGCATGATAGTCCACCTCGACCCATGTCGACCCTTGCGCGACCCCGACCTTCAGGATTTTGCTCTACGGAAGGGGGTCTACTTGTGCGCAACCCCGACCTTCAGGATTTTGCTCTACGGAAGGGGGTGCACAAAAGTGTTCGTAATCAACCTCGGATTGTACTTTTCATCATCTAGGGGCACCGTAGGGACCGAAAAAAGTGGTTTCGCATGATAGTCCACCTCGACCCATGTCGACCCTTGCGCGACCCCGACCTTCAGGATTTTGCTCTACGGAAGGGGTCTACCCTTGCGCGACCCCGACCTTCAGGATTTTGCTCTACGGAAGGGGTCTACCCTTGCGCGACCCCGACCTTCAGGATTTTGCTCTACGGAAGGGGGTCTACTTGTGCGCAACCCCGACCTTCAGGATTTTGCTCTACGGAAGGGGGTGCACAAAAGTGTTCGTAATCAACCTCGGATTGTACTTTTCATCATCTAGGGGCACCGTAGGGACCGAAAAAAGTGGTTTCGCATGATAGTCCACCTCGACCCATGTCGACCCTTGCGCGACCCCGACCTTCAGGATTTTGCTCTACGGAAGGGGGTGCACAAAAGTGCTCGTAATCAACCTCGGATTGTACTTTTCATCATCTAGGGGCACCGTAGGGACCGAAAAAAGTGGTTTCGCATGATAGTCCACCTCGACCCATGTCGACCCTTGCGCGACCCCGACCTTCAGGATTTTGCTCTACGGAAGGGGGTGCACACTTGTGCGACCCCGACCTTCAGGATTTTGCTCTACGGAAGGGGGTGCACAAAAGTGTTCGTAATCAACCTCGGATTGTACTTTTCATCATCTAGGGGCACCGTAGGGACCGAAAAAAGTGGTTTCGCATGATAGTCCACCTCGACCCATGTCGACCCTTGCGCGACCCCGACCTTCAGGATTTTGCTCTACGGAAGGGGTCTACCCTTGCGCGACCCCGACCTTCAGGATTTTGCTCTACGGAAGGGGGTGCACAAAAGTGTTCGTAATCAACCTCGGATTGTACTTTTCATCATCTAGGGGCACCGTAGGGACCGAAAAAAGTGGTTTCGCATGATAGTCCACCTCGACCCATGTCGACCCTTGCGCGACCCCGACCTTCAGGATTTTGCTCTACGGAAGGGGGTCTACTTGTGCGCAACCCCGACCTTCAGGATTTTGCTCTACGGAAGGGGGTGCACAAAAGTGTTCGTAATCAACCTCGGATTGTACTTTTCATCATCTAGGGGCACCGTAGGGACCGAAAAAAGTGGTTTCGCATGATAGTCCACCTCGACCCATGTCGACCCTTGCGCGACCCCGACCTTCAGGATTTTGCTCTACGGAAGGGGTCTACCCTTGCGCGACCCCGACCTTCAGGATTTTGCTCTACGGAAGGGGGTGCACAAAAGTGTTCGTAATCAACCTCGGATTGTACTTTTCATCATCTAGGGGCACCGTAGGGACCGAAAAAAGTGGTTTCGCATGATAGTCCACCTCGACCCATGTCGACCCTTGCGCGACCCCGACCTTCAGGATTTTGCTCTACGGAAGGGGGTCTACTTGTGCGCAACCCCGACCTTCAGGATTTTGCTCTACGGAAGGGGGTGCACAAAAGTGTTCGTAATCAACCTCGGATTGTACTTTTCATCATCTAGGGGCACCGTAGGGACCGAAAAAAGTGGTTTCGCATGATAGTCCACCTCGACCCATGTCGACCCTTGCGCGACCCCGACCTTCAGGATTTTGCTCTACGGAAGGGGGTCTACTTGTGCGCAACCCCGACCTTCAGGATTTTGCTCTACGGAAGGGGGTGCACAAAAGTGTTCGTAATCAACCTCGGATTGTACTTTTCATCATCTAGGGGCACCGTAGGGACCGAAAAAAGTGGTTTCGCATGATAGTCCACCTCGACCCATGTCGACCCTTGCGCGACCCCGACCTTCAGGATTTTGCTCTACGGAAGGGGGTCGACTTGTGCGCAACCCCGACCTTCAGGATTTTGCTCTACGGAAGGGGGTGCACAAAAGTGTTCGTAATCAACCTCGGATTGTACTTTTCATCATCTAGGGGCACCGTAGGGACCGAAAAAAGTGGTTTCGCATGATAGTCCACCTCGACCCATGTCGACCCTTGCGCGACCCCGACCTTCAGGATTTTGCTCTACGGAAGGGGGTCGACTTGTGCGCAACCCCGACCTTCAGGATTTTGCTCTACGGAAGGGGGTGCACACTTGTGCGACCCCGACCTTCAGGATTTTGCTCTACGGAAGGGGGTGCACAAAAGTGTTCGTAATCAACCTCGGATTGTACTTTTCATCATCTAGGGGCACCGTAGGGACCGAAAAAAGTGGTTTCGCATGATAGTCCACCTCGACCCATGTCGACCCTTGCGCGACCCCGACCTTCAGGATTTTGCTCTACGGAAGGGGTCTACCCTTGCGCGACCCCGACCTTCAGGATTTTGCTCTACGGAAGGGGGTGCACAAAAGTGTTCGTAATCAACCTCGGATTGTACTTTTCATCATCTAGGGGCACCGTAGGGACCGAAAAAAGTGGTTTCGCATGATAGTCCACCTCGACCCATGTCGACCCTTGCGCGACCCCGACCTTCAGGATTTTGCTCTACGGAAGGGGGTCTACTTGTGCGCAACCCCGACCTTCAGGATTTTGCTCTACGGAAGGGGGTGCACAAAAGTGTTCGTAATCAACCTCGGATTGTACTTTTCATCATCTAGGGGCACCGTAGGGACCGAAAAAAGTGGTTTCGCATGATAGTCCACCTCGACCCATGTCGACCCTTGCGCGACCCCGACCTTCAGGATTTTGCTCTACGGAAGGGGTCTACCCTTGCGCGACCCCGACCTTCAGGATTTTGCTCTACGGAAGGGGGTGCACAAAAGTGTTCGTAATCAACCTCGGATTGTACTTTTCATCATCTAGGGGCACCGTAGGGACCGAAAAAAGTGGTTTCGCATGATAGTCCACCTCGACCCATGTCGACCCTTGCGCGACCCCGACCTTCAGGATTTTGCTCTACGGAAGGGGGTCTACTTGTGCGCAACCCCGACCTTCAGGATTTTGCTCTACGGAAGGGGGTGCACAAAAGTGTTCGTAATCAACCTCGGATTGTACTTTTCATCATCTAGGGGCACCGTAGGGACCGAAAAAAGTGGTTTCGCATGATAGTCCACCTCGACCCATGTCGACCCTTGCGCGACCCCGACCTTCAGGATTTTGCTCTACGGAAGGGGGTGCACACTTGTGCGACCCCGACCTCCAGGATTTTGCTCTACGGAAGGGGGTGCACAAAAGTGTTCGTAATCAACCTCGGATTGTACTTTTCATCATCTAGGGGCACCGTAGGGACCGAAAAAAGTGGTTTCGCATGATAGTCCACCTCGACCCATGTCGACCCTTGCGCGACCCCGACCTTCAGGATTTTGCTCTACGGAAGGGGGTCTACTTGTGCGCAACCCCGACCTTCAGGATTTTGCTCTACGGAAGGGGGTGCACAAAAGTGTTCGTAATCAACCTCGGATTGTACTTTTCATCATCTAGGGGCACCGTAGGGACCGAAAAAAGTGGTTTCGCATGATAGTCCACCTCGACCCATGTCGACCCTTGCGCGACCCCGACCTTCAGGATTTTGCTCTACGGAAGGGGGTGCACAAAAGTGTTCGTAATCAACCTCGGATTGTACTTTTCATCATCTAGGGGCACCGTAGGGACCGAAAAAAGTGGTTTCGCATGATAGTCCACCTCGACCCATGTCGACCCTTGCGCGACCCCGACCTTCAGGATTTTGCTCTACGGAAGGGGGTCTACTTGTGCGCAACCCCGACCTTCAGGATTTTGCTCTACGGAAGGGGGTGCACAAAAGTGTTCGTAATCAACCTCGGATTGTACTTTTCATCATCTAGGGGCACCGTAGGGACCGAAAAAAGTGGTTTCGCATGATAGTCCACCTCGACCCATGTCGACCCTTGCGCGACCCCGACCTTCAGGATTTTGCTCTACGGAAGGGGGTGCACACTTGTGCGACCCCGACCTCCAGGATTTTGCTCTACGGAAGGGGGTGCACAAAAGTGTTCGTAATCAACCTCGGATTGTACTTTTCATCATCTAGGGGCACCGTAGGGACCGAAAAAAGTGGTTTCGCATGATAGTCCACCTCGACCCATGTCGACCCTTGCGCGACCCCGACCTTCAGGATTTTGCTCTACGGAAGGGGGTCTACTTGTGCGCAACCCCGACCTTCAGGATTTTGCTCTACGGAAGGGGGTGCACAAAAGTGTTCGTAATCAACCTCGGATTGTACTTTTCATCATCTAGGGGCACCGTAGGGACCGAAAAAAGTGGTTTCGCATGATAGTCCACCTCGACCCATGTCGACCCTTGCGCGACCCCGACCTTCAGGATTTTGCTCTACGGAAGGGGGTGCACAAAAGTGTTCGTAATCAACCTCGGATTGTACTTTTCATCATCTAGGGGCACCGTAGGGACCGAAAAAAGTGGTTTCGCATGATAGTCCACCTCGACCCATGTCGACCCTTGCGCGACCCCGACCTTCAGGATTTTGCTCTACGGAAGGGGGTCTACTTGTGCGCAACCCCGACCTTCAGGATTTTGCTCTACGGAAGGGGGTGCACAAAAGTGTTCGTAATCAACCTCGGATTGTACTTTTCATCATCTAGGGGCACCGTAGGGACCGAAAAAAGTGGTTTCGCATGATAGTCCACCTCGACCCATGTCGACCCTTGCGCGACCCCGACCTTCAGGATTTTGCTCTACGGAAGGGGGTGCACAAAAGTGTTCGTAATCAACCTCGGATTGTACTTTTCATCATCTAGGGGCACCGTAGGGACCGAAAAAAGTGGTTTCGCATGATAGTCCACCTCGACCCATGTCGACCCTTGCGCGACCCCGACCTTCAGGATTTTGCTCTACGGAAGGGGGTCTACTTGTGCGCAACCCCCGACCTTCAGGATTTTGCTCTACGGAAGGGGGTGCACAAAAGTGTTCGTAATCAACCTCGGATTGTACTTTTCATCATCTAGGGGCACCGTAGGGACCGAAAAAAGTGGTTTCGCATGATAGTCCACCTCGACCCATGTCGACCCTTGCGCGACCCCCGACCTTCAGGATTTTGCTCTACGGAAGGGGGTGCACAAAAGTGTTCGTAATCAACCTCGGATTGTACTTTTCATCATCTAGGGGCACCGTAGGGACCGAAAAAAGTGGTTTCGCATGATAGTCCACCTCGACCCATGTCGACCCTTGCGCGACCCCGACCTTCAGGATTTTGCTCTACGGAAGGGGGTCTACTTGTGCGCAACCCCGACCTTCAGGATTTTGCTCTACGGAAGGGGGTGCACAAAAGTGTTCGTAACAACCTCGGATTGTACTTTTCATCATCTAGGGGCACCGTAGGGACCGAAAAAAGTGGTTTCGCATGATAGTCCACCTCGACCCATGTCGACCCTTGCGCGACCCCGACCTTCAGGATTTTGCTCTACGGAAGGGGGTGCACAAAAGTGTTCGTAATCAACCTCGGATTGTACTTTTCATCATCTAGGGGCACCGTAGGGACCGAAAAAAGTGGTTTCGCATGATAGTCCACCTCGACCCATGTCGACCCTTGCGCGACCCCGACCTTCAGGATTTTGCTCTACGGAAGGGGGTCTACTTGTGCGCAACCCCGACCTTCAGGATTTTGCTCTACGGAAGGGGGTGCACAAAAGTGTTCGTAATCAACCTCGGATTGTACTTTTCATCATCTAGGGGCACCGTAGGGACCGAAAAAAGTGGTTTCGCATGATAGTCCACCTCGACCCATGTCGACCCTTGCGCGACCCCGACCTTCAGGATTTTGCTCTACGGAAGGGGGTGCACAAAAGTGTTCGTAATCAACCTCGGATTGTACTTTTCATCATCTAGGGGCACCGTAGGGACCGAAAAAAGTGGTTTCGCATGATAGTCCACCTCGACCCATGTCGACCCTTGCGCGACCCCGACCTTCAGGATTTTGCTCTACGGAAGGGGGTCGACTTGTGCGCAACCCCGACCTTCAGGATTTTGCTCTACGGAAGGGGGTGCACAAAAGTGTTCGTAATCAACCTCGGATTGTACTTTTCATCATCTAGGGGCACCGTAGGGACCGAAAAAAGTGGTTTCGCATGATAGTCCACCTCGACCCATGTCGACCCTTGCGCGACCCCGACCTTCAGGATTTTGCTCTACGGAAGGGGGTCGACTTGTGCGCAACCCCGACCTTCAGGATTTTGCTCTACGGAAGGGGGTGCACAAAAGTGTTCGTAATCAACCTCGGATTGTACTTTTCATCATCTAGGGGCACCGTAGGGACCGAAAAAAGTGGTTTCGCATGATAGTCCACCTCGACCCATGTCGACCCTTGCGCGACCCCGACCTTCAGGATTTTGCTCTACGGAAGGGGGTCGACTTGTGCGCAACCCCGACCTTCAGGATTTTGCTCTACGGAAGGGGGTGCACAAAAGTGTTCGTAATCAACCTCGGATTGTACTTTTCATCATCTAGGGGCACCGTAGGGACCGAAAAAAGTGGTTTCGCATGATAGTCCACCTCGACCCATGTCGACCCTTGCGCGACCCCGACCTTCAGGATTTTGCTCTACGGAAGGGGGTCGACTTGTGCGCAACCCCGACCTTCAGGATTTTGCTCTACGGAAGGGGGTGCACAAAAGTGTTCGTAATCAACCTCGGATTGTACTTTTCATCATCTAGGGGCACCGTAGGGACCGAAAAAAGTGGTTTCGCATGATAGTCCACCTCGACCCATGTCGACCCTTGCGCGACCCCGACCTTCAGGATTTTGCTCTACGGAAGGGGGTCGACTTGTGCGCAACCCCGACCTTCAGGATTTTGCTCTACGGAAGGGGGTGCACAAAAGTGTTCGTAATCAACCTCGGATTGTACTTTTCATCATCTAGGGGCACCGTAGGGACCGAAAAAAGTGGTTTCGCATGATAGTCCACCTCGACCCATGTCGACCCTTGCGCGACCCCGACCTTCAGGATTTTGCTCTACGGAAGGGGGTCGACTTGTGCGCAACCCCGACCTTCAGGATTTTGCTCTACGGAAGGGGGTGCACAAAAGTGTTCGTAATCAACCTCGGATTGTACTTTTCATCATCTAGGGGCACCGTAGGGACCGAAAAAAGTGGTTTCGCATGATAGTCCACCTCGACCCATGTCGACCCTTGCGCGACCCCGACCTTCAGGATTTTGCTCTACGGAAGGGGGTCGACTTGTGCGCAACCCCGACCTTCAGGATTTTGCTCTACGGAAGGGGGTGCACAAAAGTGTTCGTAATCAACCTCGGATTGTACTTTTCATCATCTAGGGGCACCGTAGGGACCGAAAAAAGTGGTTTCGCATGATAGTCCACCTCGACCCATGTCGACCCTTGCGCGACCCCGACCTTCAGGATTTTGCTCTACGGAAGGGGGTCGACTTGTGCGCAACCCCGACCTTCAGGATTTTGCTCTACGGAAGGGGGTGCACAAAAGTGTTCGTAATCAACCTCGGATTGTACTTTTCATCATCTAGGGGCACCGTAGGGACCGAAAAAAGTGGTTTCGCATGATAGTCCACCTCGACCCATGTCGACCCTTGCGCGACCCCGACCTTCAGGATTTTGCTCTACGGAAGGGGGTCGACTTGTGCGCAACCCCGACCTTCAGGATTTTGCTCTACGGAAGGGGGTGCACAAAAGTGTTCGTAATCAACCTCGGATTGTACTTTTCATCATCTAGGGGCACCGTAGGGACCGAAAAAAGTGGTTTCGCATGATAGTCCACCTCGACCCATGTCGACCCTTGCGCGACCCCGACCTTCAGGATTTTGCTCTACGGAAGGGGGTCGACTTGTGCGCAACCCCGACCTTCAGGATTTTGCTCTACGGAAGGGGGTGCACAAAAGTGTTCGTAATCAACCTCGGATTGTACTTTTCATCATCTAGGGGCACCGTAGGGACCGAAAAAAGTGGTTTCGCATGATAGTCCACCTCGACCCATGTCGACCCTTGCGCGACCCCGACCTTCAGGATTTTGCTCTACGGAAGGGGGTCGACTTGTGCGCAACCCCGACCTTCAGGATTTTGCTCTACGGAAGGGGGTGCACAAAAGTGTTCGTAATCAACCTCGGATTGTACTTTTCATCATCTAGGGGCACCGTAGGGACCGAAAAAAGTGGTTTCGCATGATAGTCCACCTCGACCCATGTCGACCCTTGCGCGACCCCGACCTTCAGGATTTTGCTCTACGGAAGGGGGTCGACTTGTGCGCAACCCCGACCTTCAGGATTTTGCTCTACGGAAGGGGGTGCACAAAAGTGTTCGTAATCAACCTCGGATTGTACTTTTCATCATCTAGGGGCACCGTAGGGACCGAAAAAAGTGGTTTCGCATGATAGTCCACCTCGACCCATGTCGACCCTTGCGCGACCCCGACCTTCAGGATTTTGCTCTACGGAAGGGGGTCGACTTGTGCGCAACCCCGACCTTCAGGATTTTGCTCTACGGAAGGGGGTGCACAAAAGTGTTCGTAATCAACCTCGGATTGTACTTTTCATCATCTAGGGGCACCGTAGGGACCGAAAAAAGTGGTTTCGCATGATAGTCCACCTCGACCCATGTCGACCCTTGCGCGACCCCGACCTTCAGGATTTTGCTCTACGGAAGGGGGTCGACTTGTGCGCAACCCCGACCTTCAGGATTTTGCTCTACGGAAGGGGGTGCACAAAAGTGTTCGTAATCAACCTCGGTTTGTACTTTTCATCATCTAGGGGCACCGTAGGGACCGAAAAAAGTGGTTTCGCATGATAGTCCACCTCGACCCATGTCGACCCTTGCGCGACCCCGACCTTCAGGATTTTGCTCTACGGAAGGGGGTCGACTTGTGCGCAACCCCGACCTTCAGGATTTTGCTCTACGGAAGGGGGTGCACAAAAGTGTTCGTAATCAACCTCGGATTGTACTTTTCATCATCTAGGGGCACCGTAGGGACCGAAAAAAGTGGTTTCGCATGATAGTCCACCTCGACCCATGTCGACCCTTGCGCGACCCCGACCTTCAGGATTTTGCTCTACGGAAGGGGGTCGACTTGTGCGCAACCCCGACCTTCAGGATTTTGCTCTACGGAAGGGGGTGCACAAAAGTGTTCGTAATCAACCTCGGATTGTACTTTTCATCATCTAGGGGCACCGTAGGGACCGAAAAAAGTGGTTTCGCATGATAGTCCACCTCGACCCATGTCGACCCTTGCGCGACCCCGACCTTCAGGATTTTGCTCTACGGAAGGGGGTCGACTTGTGCGCAACCCCGACCTTCAGGATTTTGCTCTACGGAAGGGGGTGCACAAAAGTGTTCGTAATCAACCTCGGATTGTACTTTTCATCATCTAGGGGCACCGTAGGGACCGAAAAAAGTGGTTTCGCATGATAGTCCACCTCGACCCATGTCGACCCTTGCGCGACCCCGACCTTCAGGATTTTGCTCTACGGAAGGGGTCCTCTCTGTACAAGGTTTAGGGGTACATTTTCACCCAAAAACCACTATCGCTCATCCGAAACAACTCCTCGACATGTGTCTTCTCTGTGAATTTGGCCCCGATCTGACGAGTAGTTTTCGAGATATGCCCCTCTGAAGGTACATATTGGGACTTAGCCGATTTTCACCCATTGCGGTGTCTATGGGGTGTTGGGAATCGCTCTACCGACCAGCCGGTTGGAGATATCGAGTTGCGGTCTTTGGCGCGTTTGCTCAACTCTGTAATGCCTACTTTTCGTCCATACACACAACACCTCGCAGAGTTCTCCTTCTGCCAGATATAGCGCGTGCCCCTTTGTTCGTGCACCATTTTGCCCGTTTTTCGCACATTGCCTCGAAACCATGCGTTCGACGGTTTCGCGTCCCTAGTACCGATGTTAGAACACTACCGTGGCTAACTTTCGTCCATATACGCCAAACTTCTCAGACACCTCCATCCGAGAGTATTTCGTGTTTTCCCATATATTGCATACTTCCAGGGGTTTTCTTCCATACAACTTTCAATGTTCTGTAAAACACCCGCGCATCGTCCGATTGGACTGAAACTGCTCCGGCGCGCTCTCTGCCGTGCTACAACTCTGCGCAAACCATCAAAACCTCGATGCCTGCGTGCGCACCTAGCCATCTGAACTCCGTACACTCTGGCTTAACAGGCCTCTTAGCCCGTTACAACATGGCTAACCCACTGGTAACCGGTAACCGTCACTCGTCCAATGTGGTCCATCACCCGTGCAAGCTGTTTCGCGTGCTTGCGCTTGCTCCGTGAGCAATCCCGCGTGCATTCGGTTGTCTTCCAACAGCGTGTTCGTCTCGCAACAATCTCCTCCGTGTGTACGCCTGGTGCTAGGCAACAAGTTGAAATTTTTCGGAAAGTCAAGTTTTGGGACTTGTACTTTTTTTCAACATTAAATGCAGCTTTTCGCACACCATAGCAACTCGGGCTTCGACTTTCGGGACTTGGTGCTTTTCGCGGATCAAGCCCAATGGACTTGACCCGCTAAAGCTCACCTCCTCTCTATCGCTCCATTCGGGTAGCTATGGTGCACCCCAGCCAGTAGCGCACATGCACCCCATGTCTGGGGCACAAGCACACCACCCACTAGGACACCCTTTCCCGGTGGGTGCAAGTCACTCTACTCCGAGCCCTGGGACAGCTTCCCAGGGTGTTTTCCATGTACCACTAACCCTTGGTTGGACACCTCTTGGCTACTTGACCCCTTTCCCGGTGGGTGCAAGTCACTCTACTCCGAGCCCTGGGACACCTTCCCAGGGTGTTTTCCATGTACCACTAACCCTTGGTTGGACACCTCTTGGCTACTTGACCCCTTTCCCGGTGGGTGCAAGTCACTCTACTCCGAGCCCTGGGACACCTTCCCAGGGTGTTTTCCATGTACCACTAACCCTTGGTTGGACACCTCTTGGCTACTTGACCCCTTTCCCGGTGGGTGCAAGTCACCGTGCGGAACCTTTCGGCCGCTCTCCCTAGGACTGTGTTGCAGGCAAGCACAGTGGTTCCGCGACCTAGAGACAGCGGCATCCCTTGTTACTACTACTCCGAGCCCTGGAACACCTTCCCAGGGTGTTTTCCATTTACCACTAGCCTCTGGTTGACCATCGGTGGAGGTACTTGATTTCACCCAAAACCACCCTAGGTCACCGTTCCGACCGCCCAGCTACCGTTAAAACGCCTCCGGACACCAGGACACACCTTCCCGGTACCAGAACCAGTCGTAGTTGCCGTCACCCAAATTTCATACAACCGTCACCCACGGGCCGAAACACCTTGCCACTACATGAGTCTAGTATTAGGTCCTAGGGTCTCTTTTCGACAACTCCCGACCTCCCTGATATCGAATCGTCAGTTTACATGAGGAGGCTAAACTTTCTATGACGACTCAGTACAACCATACCTCCCTATAATAGTGAAATGTCAAATTCTAGGGCTTTTTGGCCATGGAAAATTCTGAAGCTCGGCACGAGCAAACATGACCCATGCTTGTATCTCCGAAACTATGAGTCTGACAGTTTTGCACCCTTCTGCGGAAAGTTGTGTCTTGTTAAGCCTAAAAAGTCAGTAGAACATCGCGAAACGATCCGACCACTCCTTCGACCTGTTTTTGGGTTTTGCAGTTTTTAATGGGGTATTTTGTATGGGGAAAACCGACCCATGCCCGTATCTCCGTACCTAAGCGTCTGACGGTCTTGGACCCCTTTAGGTAAAAGTTGCATTCCGTCGAGTTGAACATTTCACTAGAACATCGCGAAACGATCCGACGACTCCTTCTGGGAGTTTTTGGGGTCGGAAGGTTTTCTGGGACTTAGTCTCTGGAGCAACATTTCTGAAGCTCGGCACGGGCAACCACGCACGTGTCTTATATCTCCGTAAGTAAGTGTCTGACGGTCTTGGACACCTTTAGCAAAAAGTTGCGCCCTATCGAATGGAACATTTCACTAGAACACCACGAAACGATCCGACCACTCCTTCGACCTGTTTTGGGGATTTGCAGTTTCCCATGGGGTATTTTGTATGGGGAAAACCGACCCATGCCCGTATCTCCGTACCTAAGCGTCTGACGGTCTTGGACCCCTTTAGGTAAAAGTTGCATTCCGTCGAGCTGAACATTTCGCTAGAACATCGCGAAACGATCCGACGACTCCTTCTGGGAGTTTTTGGGGTCGGAAGGTTTTCTGGGACTTAGTCTCTGGAGCAACATTTCTGAAGCTCGGCACGAGCAACCACGCACGTGTCTTATATCTCCGTAAGTAAGGGTCTGACGGTCTTGGACACCTTTAGCAAAAAGTTGCGTATAACCATCCTAGTCAATACTCTCGAACACTGTAACTCGATCCGACCACTCCTTGGTACACTTTTGTGGGTTGCCAGTTTCGGTTGGGACTTAGTCTCTGGTGACCAAATTCTGAAGCTCGGCGTGGGTACCGACTTTTCGTGCACGTCCGAGGGCCTCGACCGCCCCGAGAACCCGGACCTTCAGGATTTTGGCCATTTTTGGGGGTGCACAAAAGTGTTCGTAATCAACCTCGGATTGTACTTTTCATCATCTAGGGGCACCGTAGGGACCGAAAAAAGTGGTTTCGCATGATAGTCCACCTCGACCCATGTCGACCCTTGCGCGACCCCGACCTTCAGGATTTTGCTCTACGGAAGGGGGTCTACTTGTGCGCAACCCCGACCTTCAGGATTTTGCTCTACGGAAGGGGGTGCACAAAAGTGTTCGTAATCAACCTCGGATTGTACTTTTCATCATCTAGGGGCACCGTAGGGACCGAAAAAAGTGGTTTCGCATGATAGTCCACCTCGACCCATGTCGACCCTTGCGCGACCCCGACCTTCAGGATTTTGCTCTACGGAAGGGGGTCTACTTGTGCGCAACCCCGACCTTCAGGATTTTGCTCTACGGAAGGGGGTGCACAAAAGTGTTCGTAATCAACCTCGGATTGTACTTTTCATCATCTAGGGGCACCGTAGGGACCGAAAAAAGTGGTTTCGCATGATAGTCCACCTCGACCCATGTCGACCCTTGCGCGACCCCGACCTTCAGGATTTTGCTCTACGGAAGGGGGTGCACAAAAGTGTTCGTAATCAACCTCGGATTGTACTTTTCATCATCTAGGGGCACCGTAGGGACCGAAAAAAGTGGTTTCGCATGATAGTCCACCTCGACCCATGTCGACCCTTGCGCGACCCCGACCTTCAGGATTTTGCTCTACGGAAGGGGGTCGACTTGTGCGCAACCCCGACCTTCAGGATTTTGCTCTACGGAAGGGGGTGCACAAAAGTGTTCGTAATCAACCTCGGATTGTACTTTTCATCATCTAGGGGCACCGTAGGGACCGAAAAAAGTGGTTTCGCATGATAGTCCACCTCGACCCATGTCGACCCTTGCGCGACCCCGACCTTCAGGATTTTGCTCTACGGAAGGGGGTCGACTTGTGCGCAACCCCGACCTTCAGGATTTTGCTCTACGGAAGGGGGTGCACAAAAGTGTTCGTAATCAACCTCGGATTGTACTTTTCATCATCTAGGGGCACCGTAGGGACCGAAAAAAGTGGCACCGTAGGGACCCCGACCTTCAGGATTTTGCTCTACGGAAGGGGTCCTCTCTGTACAAGGTTTAGGGGTACATTTTCACCCAAAAACCACTATCGCTCATCCGAAACAACTCCTCGAAATGTGTCTTCTCTGTGAATTTGGCCCCGATCTGACGAGTAGTTTTCGGGATATGCCCCTCTGAAGGTACATATTGGGACTTAGCCGATTTTCACCCATTGCGGTGTCTATGGGGTGTTGGGAATCGCTCTACCGACCAGCCGGTTGGAGATATCGATTCCCGGTCTTCGGCGCATTTGCTCAACTCCGTAATGCCTACTTCTCGTCCATACACACAACACCTCGCAGAGTTCTCCTTCTGCCAGATATAGCGCGTGCCCCTTTGTTCGTGCACCATTTTGGCCCGTTTTTCGCACATTGCCTCGAAACCATGCGTCCGACGGTTTTGCGTCCCAAGCACCGATGTTAGAACACCACCGTGGCTAACTTTCGTCCATATACGCCAAACTTCTCAGACACCTCCATCCGAGAGTATTTCGTGTTTTCCCATATATTGCATACTTCCAGGGGTTTTCTTCCATACAACTTTAAATGTTCTGTAAAACACCCGCGCATCGTCCGATTGGACTGAAACTGCTCCGGCGCGCTCTCTGCCGTGCTACAACTCTGCGCAAACCATCAAAACCTCGATGCCTGCGTGCGCACCTAGCCATCTGAACTCCGTACACTCTGGCTGAACAGGCCTCTTAGCCCGTTACAACATGGCTAACCCACTGGTAACCGGTAACCGTCACTCGTCCAATGTGGTCCATCACCCGTGCAAGCTGTTTCGCGTGCTTGCGCTTGCTCCGTGAGCAATCCCGCGTGCATTCGGTTGTCTTCCAACAGCGTGTTCGTCTCGCAACAATCTCCTCCGTGTGTACGCCTGGTGCTATGCAACTAGTTGAAATTTTTCGGGAAGTCAAGTTTTGGGACTTGTACTTTTTTTCAACATTAAATGCAGCTTTTCGCACACCATAGCAACTCGGGCTTCGACTTTCGGGACTTGGTGCTTTTCGCGGATCAAGCCCAATGGACTTGACCCGCTAAAGCTCACCTCCTCTCTATCGCTCCATTCGGGTAGCTATGGTGCACCCCAGCCAGTAGCGCACATGCACCCCATGTCTGAGGCACAAGCACACCACCCACTAGGACACACCACAGCAGCACACCCTTCTGCACATAGCACCACGTATGTGCAGCGTCGCCTTACCCAAGCGACTTGCCCCACCTTGCAGGAGCAAGCTCCCACAGGTGGCGCGCAGCCGGTGTGTGACTCCCGCACACTCCCGACTAGGTGGTACCATCATCACCATGGCACGCACCCAGGGACCTGCACCTGCTGCAGGTACCTTACGCACACGCGTGATGACCCCCGTGTGGAGGGCCGGTGGATTCCCGGTGGGTGCAAGTCACTCTACTCCGAGCCCTGGGACACCTTCCCAAGGTGTTTTCCATGTACCACTAACCCTTGGTTGGACACCTCTTGGCTACTTGACCCCTTTCCCGGTGGGTGCAAGTCACCGTGCGGAACCTTTCGGCCGCTCTCCCTAGGACTGTGTTGCAAGCAAGCACAGTGGTTCCGCGACCTAGAGACAGCGGCATCCCTTGTTACTGCTACTCCGAGCCCTGGGACACCTTCCCAGGGTGTTTTCCAAGTACCACTAGCCTCTGGTTGACCATCGGTGGTGGTAGGTGATTTCACCCAAAACCACCCTAGGTCACCGTTCCGACCACCCAGCTACCGTTAAAACGCCTCCGGACACCAGGACACACCTTCCCGGTACCAGAACCAGTCGTAGTTGCCGTCACCCAAATTTCATACAACCGTCACCCACGGGCCGAAACACCTTGCCACTACATGAGTCTAGTATTAGGTCCTAGGGTCTCTTTTCGACAACTCCCGACCTCCCTGATATCGAATCGTCAGTTTACATGAGGAGGCTAAACTTTCTATGACGACTCAGTACAACCATACCTCCCTATAATAGTGAAATGTCAAATTCTAGGGCTTTTTGGCCATGGAAAATTCTGAAGCTCGGCACGAGCAAACATGACCCATGCTTGTATCTCCGAAACTATGAGTCTGACAGTTTTGCACCCTTCTGCGGAAAGTTGTGTCTCGGTAAGCCTAAAAAGTCAGTAGAACATCGCGAAACGATCCGACCACTCCTTCGACCTGTTTTGGGGTTTTGCAGTTTTCCATGGGGTATTTTGTATGGGGAAAACCGACCCATGCCTGTATCTCCGTACCTAAGCGTCTGACGGTCTTGGACCCCTTTAGGTAAAAGTTGCATTCCGTCGAGCTGAACATTTCACTAGAACATCGCGAAACGATCCGACGACTCCTTCTGGGAGTTTTTGGGGTCGGAAGGTTTTCTGGGACTTAGTCTCTGGAGCAACATTTCTGAAGCTCGGCACGAGCAACCACGCACGTGTCTTATATCTCCGTAAGTAAGGGTCTGACGGTCTTGGACACCTTTAGCAAAAAGTTGCGTCTTATCGAATGGAACATTTCACTAGAACACCACGAAACGATCCGACTACTCCTTCGACCTGTTTTGGGGTTTTGCAGTTTTCCATGGGGTATTTTGTATGGGGAAAACCGACCCATGCCCGTATCTCCGTACCTAAGCGTCTGACGGTCTTGGACCCCTTTAGATAAAAGTTGCATTCCGTCGAGCTGAACATTTCACTAGAACATCGCGAAACGATCCGACGCCTCCTTCTGGGAGTTTTTGGGGTCCGAAGGTTTTCTGGGACTTAGTCTCTGGAGCAACATTTCTGAAGCTCGGCACGAGCAACCACGCACGTGTCTTATATCTCCGTAAGTAAGGGTCTGACGGTGTTGGACACCTTTAGCAAAAAGTTGCGCCCTATCGAATGGAACATTTCACTAGAACACCACGAAACGATCCGACCACTCCTTCGACCTGTTTTGGGGTTTTGCAGTTTTCCATGGGGTATTTTGTATGGGGAAAACCGACCCATGCCCGTATCTCCGTACCTAAGCGTCTGACGGTCTTGGACCCCTTTAGGTAAAAGTTGCATTCCGTCGAGCTGAACATTTCACTAGAACATCGCGAAACGATCCGACGACTCCTTCTGGGAGTTTTTGGGGTCGGAAGGTTTTCTGGGACTTAGTCTCTGGAGCAACATTTCTGAAGCTCGGCACGAGCAACCACGCACGTGTCTTATATCTCCGTAAGTAAGGGTCTGACGGTGTTGGACACCTTTAGCAAAAAGTTGCGCCCTATCGAATGGAACATTTCACTAGAACACCACGAAACGATCTGACCACTCCTTCGACCTGTTTTGGGGTTTTGCAGTTTTCCATGGGGTATTTTGTATGGGGAAAACCGACCCATGCCCGTATCTCCGTACCTAAGCGTCTGACGGTCTTGGACCCCTTGAGGTAAAAGTTGCATTCCGTCGAGCTGAACATTTCACTAGAACATCGCGAAACGATCCGACGACTCCTTCTGGGAGTTTTTGGGGTCCGAAGGTTTTCTGGGACTTAGTCTCTGGAGCAACATTTCTGAAGCTCGGCACGAGCAACCACGCACGTGTCTTATATCTCCGTAAGTAAGTGTCTGACGGTCTTGGACACCTTTAGCAAAAAGTTGCGCCCTATCGAATGGAACATTTCACTAGAACACCACGAAACGATCCGACCACTCCTTCGACCTGTTTTTGGGTTTTGCAGTTTTCCATGGGGTATTTTGTATGGGGAAAACCGACCCATGCCCGTATCTCCGTACCTAAGCGTCTGACGGTCTTGGACCCCTTTAGATAAAAGTTGCATTTCGTCGAGCTGAACATTTCACTAGAACATCGCGAAACGATCCGACGACTCCTTCTGGGAGTTTTTGGGGTCCGAAGGTTTTCTGGGACTTAGTCTCTTGAGCAACATTTCTGAAGCTCGGCACGAGCAACCACGCACGTGTCTTATATCTCCGTTAGTAAGGGTCTGACGGTCTTGGACACCTTTAGCAAAAAGTTGCGCCCTATCGAATAGAACATTTCACTAGAACACCACGAAACGATCCGACCACTCCTTCGACCTGTTTTGGGGTTTTGCAGTTTTCCATGGGGTATTTTGTATGGGGAAAACCGACCCATGCCCGTATCTCCGTACCTAAGCGTCTGACGGTCTTGGACCCCTTTAGGTAAAAGTTGCATTTCGTCGAGCTGAACATTTCACTAGAACATCGCGAAACGATCCGACGACTCCTTCTGGGAGTTTTTGGGGTCGGAAGGTTTTCTGGGACTTGGTCTCTGGAGCAACATTTCTGAAGCTCGGCACGAGCAACCACGCACGTGTCTTATATCTCCGTTAGTAAGGGTCTGACGGTCTTGGACACCTTTAGCAAAAAGTTGCGCCCTATCGAATGGAACATTTCACTAGAACACCACGAAACGATCCGACCACTCCTTCGACCTGTTTTGGGGTTTTGCAGTTTTCCATGGGGTATTTTGTATGGGGAAAACCGACCCATGCCCGTATCTCCGTACCTAAGCGTCTGACGGTCTTGGACCCCTTGAGGTAAAAGTTGCATTCCGTTGAGCTGAACATTTCACTAGAACATCGCGAAACGATCCGACGACTCCTTCTGGGAGTTTTTGGGGTCCGAAGGTTTTCTGGGACTTAGTCTCTGGAGCAACATTTCTGAAGCTCGGCACGAGCAACCACGCACGTGTCTTATATCTCCGTAAGTAAGTGTCTGACGGTCTTGGACACCTTTAGCAAAAAAGTTGCGCCCTATCGAATGGAACATTTCACTAGAACACCACGAAACGATCCGACCACTCCTTCGACCTGTTTTTGGGTTTTGCAGTTTTCCATGGGGTATTTTGTATGGGGAAAACCGACCCATGCCCGTATCTCCGTACCTAAGCGTCTGACGGTCTTGGACCCCTTTAGGTAAAAGTTGCATTTCGTCGAGCTGAACATTTCACTAGAACATCGCGAAACGATCCGACGACTCCTTCTGGGAGTTTTTGGGGTCCGAAGGTTTTCTGGGACTTAGTCTCTTGAGCAACATTTCTGAAGCTCGGCACGAGCAACCACGCACGTGTCTTATATCTCCGTAAGTAAGGGTCTGACGGTCTTGGACACCTTTAGCAAAAAGTTGCGCCCTATCGAATGGAACATTTCACTAGAACACCACGAAACGATCCGACCACTCCTTCGACCTGTTTTGGGGTTTTGCAGTTTTCCATGGGGTATTTTGTATGGGGAAAACCGACCCATGCCCGTATCTCCGTACCTAAGCGTCTGACGGTCTTGGACCCCTTTAGGTAAAAGTTGCATTCCGTCGAGCTGAACATTTCACTAGAACATCGCGAAACGATCCGACGACTCCTTCAGTGAGTTTTTGGGGTCGGAAGGTTTTCTGGGACTTAGTCTCTGGAGCAACATTTCTGAAGCTCGGCACGAGCAACCACGCACGTGTCTTATATCTCCGTAAGTAAGGGTCTGACGGTCTTGGACACCTTTAGCAAAAAGTTGCGCCCTATCGAATGGAACATTTCACTGGAACACCACGAAACGATCCGACCACTCCTTCGACCTGTTTTGGGGTTTTGCAGTTTTCCATGGGGTATTTTGTATGGGGAAAACCGACCCATGCCCGTATCTCCGTACCTAAGCGTCTGACGGTCTTGGACCCCTTTAGGTAAAAGTTGCATTCCGTCGAGCTGAACATTTCACTAGAACATCGCGAAACGATCCGACGACTCCTTCTGTGAGTTTTTGGGGTCGGAAGGTTTTCTGGGACTTAGTCTCTGGAGCAACATTTCTGAAGCTCGGCACGAGCAACCACGCACGTGTCTTATATCTCCGTAAGTAAGGGTCTGACGGTCTTGGACACCTTTAGCAAAAAGTTGCGCGCTATCGAATGGAACATTTCACTAGAACACCACGAAACGATCCGACCACTCCTTCGACCTGTTTTGGGGTTTTGCAGTTTTCCATGGGGTATTTTGTATGGGGAAAACCGACCCATGCCCGTATCTCCGTACCTAAGCGTCTGACGGTCTTGGACCCCTTTAGGTAAAAGTTGCATTCCGTCGAGCTGAACATTTCACTAGAACATCGCGAAACGATCCGACGACTCCTTCTGGGAGTTTTTGGGGTCGGAAGGTTTTCTGGGACTTAGTCTCTGGAGCAACATTTCTGAAGCTCGGCACGAGCAACCACGCACGTGTCTTATATCTCCGTAAGTAAGTGTCTGACGGTCTTGGACACCTTTAGCAAAAAGTTGCGCCCTATCGAATGGAACATTTCACTAGAACACCACGAAACGATCCGACCACTCCTTCGACCTGTTTTGGGGTTTTGCAGTTTTCCATGGGGTATTTTGTATGGGGAAAACCGACCCATGCCCGTATCTCCGTACCTAAGCGTCTGACGGTCTTGGACTCCTTTAGGTAAAAGTTGCATTCCGTCGAGCTGAACATTTCACTAGAACATCGCGAAACGATCCGACGACTCCTTCTGGGAGTTTTTGGGGTCGGAAGGTTTTCTGGGACTTAGTCTCTGGAGCAACATTTCTGAAGCTCGGCACGAGCAACCACGCACGTGTCTTATATCTCCGTAAGTAAGTGTCTGACGGTCTTGGACACCTTTAGCAAAAAGTTGCGCCCTATCGAATGGAACATTTCACTAGAACACCACGAAACGATCCGACCACTCCTTCGACCTGTTTTGGGGTTTTGCAGTTTTCCATGGGGTATTTTGTATGGGGAAAACCGACCCATGCCCGTATCTCCGTACCTAAGCGTCTGACGGTCTTGGACCCCTTTAGGTAAAAGTTGCATTCCGTCGAGCTGAACATTTCACTAGAACATCGCGAAACGATCCGACGACTCCTTCTGGGAGTTTTTGGGGTCGGAAGGTTTTCTGGGACTTAGTCTCTGGAGCAACATTTCTGAAGCTCGGCACGAGCAACCACGCACGTGTCTTATATCTCCGTAAGTAAGTGTCTGACGGTCTTGGACACCTTTAGCAAAAAGTTGCGCCCTATCGAATGGAACATTTCACTAGAACACCACGAAACGATCCGACCACTCCTTCGACCTGTTTTGGGGTTTTGCAGTTTTCCATGGGGTATTTTGTATGGGGAAAACCGACCCATGCCCGTATCTCCGTACCTAAGCGTCTGACGGTCTTGGACTCCTTTAGGTAAAAGTTGCATTCCGTCGAGCTGAACATTTCACTAGAACATCGCGAAACGATCCGACGACTCCTTCTGGGAGTTTTTAGGGTCGGAAGGTTTTCTGGGACTTAGTCTCTGGAGCAACATTTCTGAAGCTCGGCACGAGCAACCACGCACGTGTCTTATATCTCCGTAAGTAAGGGTCTGACGGTCTTGGACACCTTTAGCAAAAAGTTGCGCCCTATCGAATGGAACATTTCACTAGAACACCACGAAACGATTCGACCACTCCTTCGACCTGTTTTGGGGTTTTGCAGTTTTCCATGGGGTATTTTGTATGGGGAAAACCGACCCATGCCCGTATCTCCGTACCTAAGCGTCTGACGGTCTTGGACTCCTTTAGGTAAAAGTTGCATTCCGTCGAGCTGAACATTTCACTAGAACATCGCGAAACGATCCGACGACTCCTTCTGGGAGTTTTTAGGGTCGGAAGGTTTTCTGGGACTTAGTCTCTGGAGCAACATTTCTGAAGCTCGGCACGAGCAACCACGCACGTGTCTTATATCTCCGTAAGTAAGGGTCTGACGGTCTTGGACACCTTTAGCAAAAAGTTGCGCCCTATCGAATGGAACATTTCACTAGAACACCACGAAACGATCCGACGACTCCTTCTGGGAGTTTTTAGGGTCGGAAGGTTTTCTGGGACTTAGTCTCTGGAGCAACATTTCTGAAGCTCGGCACGAGCAACCACGCACGTGTCTTATATCTCCGTAAGTAAGGGTCTGACGGTCTTGGACACCTTTAGCAAAAAGTTGCGCCCTATCGAATGGAACATTTCACTAGAACACCACGAAACGATCCGACCACTCCTTCGACCTGTTTTGGGGTTTTGCAGTTTTCCATGGGGTATTTTGTATGGGGAAAACCGACCCATGCCCGTATCTCCGTACCTAAGCGTCTGACGGTCTTGGACTCCTTTAGGTAAAAGTTGCATTCCGTCGAGCTGAACATTTCACTAGAACATCGCGAAACGATCCGACGACTCCTTCTGGGAGTTTTTAGGGTCGGAAGGTTTTCTGGGACTTAGTCTCTGGAGCAACATTTCTGAAGCTCGGCACGAGCAACCACGCACGTGTCTTATATCTCCGTAAGTAAGGGTCTGACGGTCTTGGACACCTTTAGCAAAAAGTTGCGCCCTATCGAATGGAACATTTCACTAGAACACCACGAAACGATCCGACCACTCCTTCGACCTGTTTTGGGGTTTTGCAGTTTTCCATGGGGTATTTTGTATGGGGAAAACCGACCCATGCCCGTATCTCCGTACCTAAGCGTCTGACGGTCTTGGACCCCTTGAGGTAAAAGTTGCATTCCGTCGAGCTGAACATTTCACTAGAACATCGCGAAACGATCCGACGACTCCTTCTGGGAGTTTTTGGGGTCCGAAGGTTTTCTGGGACTTAGTCTCTGGAGCAACATTTCTGAAGCTCGGCACGAGCAACCACGCACGTGTCTTATATCTCCGTAAGTAAGTGTCTGACGGTCTTGGACACCTTTAGCAAAAAGTTGCGCCCTATCGAATGGAACATTTCACTAGAACACCACGAAACGATCCGACCACTCCTTCGACCTGTTTTTGGGTTTTGCAGTTTTCCATGGGGTATTTTGTATGGGGAAAACCGACCCATGCCCGTATCTCCGTACCTAAGCGTCTGACGGTCTTGGACCCCTTTAGGTAAAAGTTGCATTTCGTCGAGCTGAACATTTCACTAGAACATCGCGAAACGATCCGACGACTCCTTCTGGGAGTTTTTGGGGTCCGAAGGTTTTCTGGGACTTAGTCTCTTGAGCAACATTTCTGAAGCTCGGCACGAGCAACCACGCACGTGTCTTATATCTCCGTTAGTAAGGGTCTGACGGTCTTGGACACCTTTAGCAAAAAGTTGCGCCCTATCGAATAGAACATTTCACTAGAACACCACGAAACGATCCGACCACTCCTTCGACCTGTTTTGGGGTTTTGCAGTTTTCCATGGGGTATTTTGTATGGGGAAAACCGACCCATGCCCGTATCTCCGTACCTAAGCGTCTGACGGTCTTGGACTCCTTTAGGTAAAAGTTGCATTCCGTCGAGCTGAACATTTCACTAGAACATCGCGAAACGATCCGACGACTCCTTCTGGGAGTTTTTGGGGTCGGAAGGTTTTCTGGGACTTAGTCTCTGGAGCAACATTTCTGAAGCTCGGCACGAGCAACCACGCACGTGTCTTATATCTCCGTAAGTAAGTGTCTGACGGTCTTGGACACCTTTAGCAAAAAGTTGCGCCCTATCGAATGGAACATTTCACTAGAACACCACGAAACGATCCGACCACTCCTTCGACCTGTTTTGGGGTTTTGCAGTTTTCCATGGGGTATTTTGTATGGGGAAAACCGACCCATGCCCGTATCTCCGTACCTAAGCGTCTGACGGTCTTGGACTCCTTTAGGTAAAAGTTGCATTCCGTCGAGCTGAACATTTCACTAGAACATCGCGAAACGATCCGACGACTCCTTCTGTGAGTTTTTGGGGTCGGAAGGTTTTCTGGGACTTAGTCTCTGGAGCAACATTTCTGAAGCTCGGCACGAGCAACCACGCACGTGTCTTATATCTCCGTAAGTAAGGGTCTGACGGTCTTGGACACCTTTAGCAAAAAGTTGCGCGCTATCGAATGGAACATTTCACTAGAACACCACGAAACGATCCGACCACTCCTTCGACCTGTTTTGGGGTTTTGCAGTTTTCCATGGGGTATTTTGTATGGGGAAAACCGACCCATGCCCGTATCTCCGTACCTAAGCGTCTGACGGTCTTGGACCCCTTTAGGTAAAAGTTGCATTCCGTCGAGCTGAACATTTCACTAGAACATCGCGAAACGATCCGACGACTCCTTCTGGGAGTTTTTGGGGTCGGAAGGTTTTCTGGGACTTAGTCTCTGGAGCAACATTTCTGAAGCTCGGCACGAGCAACCACGCACGTGTCTTATATCTCCGTAAGTAAGTGTCTGACGGTCTTGGACACCTTTAGCAAAAAGTTGCGCCCTATCGAATGGAACATTTCACTAGAACACCACGAAACGATCCGACCACTCCTTCGACCTGTTTTGGGGTTTTGCAGTTTTCCATGGGGTATTTTGTATGGGGAAAACCGACCCATGCCCGTATCTCCGTACCTAAGCGTCTGACGGTCTTGGACTCCTTTAGGTAAAAGTTGCATTCCGTCGAGCTGAACATTTCACTAGAACATCGCGAAACGATCCGACGACTCCTTCTGGGAGTTTTTAGGGTCGGAAGGTTTTCTGGGACTTAGTCTCTGGAGCAACATTTCTGAAGCTCGGCACGAGCAACCACGCACGTGTCTTATATCTCCGTAAGTAAGGGTCTGACGGTCTTGGACACCTTTAGCAAAAAGTTGCGCCCTATCGAATGGAACATTTCACTAGAACACCACGAAACGATTCGACCACTCCTTCGACCTGTTTTGGGGTTTTGCAGTTTTCCATGGGGTATTTTGTATGGGGAAAACCGACCCATGCCCGTATCTCCGTACCTAAGCGTCTGACGGTCTTGAACCCCTTTAGGTAAAAGTTGCATTTCGTCGAGCTGAACATTTCACTAGAACATCGCGAAACGATCCGACGACTCCTTCTGGGAGTTTTTGGGGTCCGAAGGTTTTCTGGGACTTAGTCTCTGGAGCAACATTTCTGAAGCTCGGCACGAGCAACCACGCACGTGTCTTATATCTCCGTAAGTAAGGGTCTGACGGTCTTGGACACCTTTAGCAAAAAGTTGCGCCCTATCGAATGGAACATTTCACTAGAACACCACGAAACGATCCGACCACTCCTTCGACCTGTTTTGGGGTTTTGCAGTTTTCCATGGGGTATTTTGTATGGGGAAAACCGACCCATGCCCGTATCTCCGTACCTAAGCGTCTGACGGTCTTGGACCCCTTGAGGTAAAAGTTGCATTCCGTCGAGCTGAACATTTCACTAGAACATCGCGAAACGATCCGACGACTCCTTCTGGGAGTTTTTGGGGTCCGAAGGTTTTCTGGGACTTAGTCTCTGGAGCAACATTTCTGAAGCTCGGCACGAGCAACCACGCACGTGTCTTATATCTCCGTAAGTAAGTGTCTGACGGTCTTGGACACCTTTAGCAAAAAGTTGCGCCCTATCGAATGGAACATTTCACTAGAACACCACGAAACGATCCGACCACTCCTTCGACCTGTTTTTGGGTTTTGCAGTTTTCCATGGGGTATTTTGTATGGGGAAAACCGACCCATGCCCGTATCTCCGTACCTAAGCGTCTGACGGTCTTGGACCCCTTTAGGTAAAAGTTGCATTTCGTCGAGCTGAACATTTCACTAGAACATCGCGAAACGATCCGACGACTCCTTCTGGGAGTTTTTGGGGTCCGAAGGTTTTCTGGGACTTAGTCTCTTGAGCAACATTTCTGAAGCTCGGCACGAGCAACCACGCACGTGTCTTATATCTCCGTTAGTAAGGGTCTGACGGTCTTGGACACCTTTAGCAAAAAGTTGCGCCCTATCGAATAGAACATTTCACTAGAACACCACGAAACGATCCGACCACTCCTTCGACCTGTTTTGGGGTTTTGCAGTTTTCCATGGGGTATTTTGTATGGGGAAAACCGACCCATGCCCGTATCTCCGTACCTAAGCGTCTGACGGTCTTGGACCCCTTTAGGTAAAAGTTGCATTTCGTCGAGCTGAACATTTCACTAGAACATCGCGAAACGATCCGACGACTCCTTCTGGGAGTTTTTGGGGTCGGAAGGTTTTCTGGGACTTGGTCTCTGGAGCAACATTTCTGAAGCTCGGCACGAGCAACCACGCACGTGTCTTATATCTCCGTTAGTAAGGGTCTGACGGTCTTGGACACCTTTAGCAAAAAGTTGCGCCCTATCGAATGGAACATTTCACTAGAACACCACGAAACGATCCGACCACTCCTTCGACCTGTTTTGGGGTTTTGCAGTTTTCCATGGGGTATTTTGTATGGGGAAAACCGACCCATGCCCGTATCTCCGTACCTAAGCGTCTGACGGTCTTGGACCCCTTGAGGTAAAAGTTGCATTCCGTTGAGCTGAACATTTCACTAGAACATCGCGAAACGATCCGACGACTCCTTCTGGGAGTTTTTGGGGTCCGAAGGTTTTCTGGGACTTAGTCTCTGGAGCAACATTTCTGAAGCTCGGCACGAGCAACCACGCACGTGTCTTATATCTCCGTAAGTAAGTGTCTGACGGTCTTGGACACCTTTAGCAAAAAGTTGCGCCCTATCGAATGGAACATTTCACTAGAACACCACGAAACGATCCGACCACTCCTTCGACCTGTTTTTGGGTTTTGCAGTTTTCCATGGGGTATTTTGTATGGGGAAAACCGACCCATGCCCGTATCTCCGTACCTAAGCGTCTGACGGTCTTGGACCCCTTTAGGTAAAAGTTGCATTTCGTCGAGCTGAACATTTCACTAGAACATCGCGAAACGATCCGACGACTCCTTCTGGGAGTTTTTGGGGTCCGAAGGTTTTCTGGGACTTAGTCTCTTGAGCAACATTTCTGAAGCTCGGCACGAGCAACCACGCACGTGTCTTATATCTCCGTAAGTAAGGGTCTGACGGTCTTGGACACCTTTAGCAAAAAGTTGCGCCCTATCGAATGGAACATTTCACTAGAACACCACGAAACGATCCGACCACTCCTTCGACCTGTTTTGGGGTTTTGCAGTTTTCCATGGGGTATTTTGTATGGGGAAAACCGACCCATGCCCGTATCTCCGTACCTAAGCGTCTGACGGTCTTGGACCCCTTTAGGTAAAAGTTGCATTCCGTCGAGCTGAACATTTCACTAGAACATCGCGAAACGATCCGACGACTCCTTCTGTGAGTTTTTGGGGTCGGAAGGTTTTCTGGGACTTAGTCTCTGGAGCAACATTTCTGAAGCTCGGCACGAGCAACCACGCACGTGTCTTATATCTCCGTAAGTAAGGGTCTGACGGTCTTGGACACCTTTAGCAAAAAGTTGCGCCCTATCGAATGGAACATTTCACTGGAACACCACGAAACGATCCGACCACTCCTTCGACCTGTTTTGGGGTTTTGCAGTTTTCCATGGGGTATTTTGTATGGGGAAAACCGACCCATGCCCGTATCTCCGTACCTAAGCGTCTGACGGTCTTGGACCCCTTTAGGTAAAAGTTGCATTCCGTCGAGCTGAACATTTCACTAGAACATCGCGAAACGATCCGACGACTCCTTCTGTGAGTTTTTGGGGTCGGAAGGTTTTCTGGGACTTAGTCTCTGGAGCAACATTTCTGAAGCTCGGCACGAGCAACCACGCACGTGTCTTATATCTCCGTAAGTAAGGGTCTGACGGTCTTGGACACCTTTAGCAAAAAGTTGCGCGCTATCGAATGGAACATTTCACTAGAACACCACGAAACGATCCGACCACTCCTTCGACCTGTTTTGGGGTTTTGCAGTTTTCCATGGGGTATTTTGTATGGGGAAAACCGACCCATGCCCGTATCTCCGTACCTAAGCGTCTGACGGTCTTGGACTCCTTTAGGTAAAAGTTGCATTCCGTCGAGCTGAACATTTCACTAGAACATCGCGAAACGATCCGACGACTCCTTCTGGGAGTTTTTGGGGTCGGAAGGTTTTCTGGGACTTAGTCTCTGGAGCAACATTTCTGAAGCTCGGCACGAGCAACCACGCACGTGTCTTATATCTCCGTAAGTAAGTGTCTGACGGTCTTGGACACCTTTAGCAAAAAGTTGCGCCCTATCGAATGGAACATTTCACTAGAACACCACGAAACGATCCGACCACTCCTTCGACCTGTTTTGGGGTTTTGCAGTTTTCCATGGGGTATTTTGTATGGGGAAAACCGACCCATGCCCGTATCTCCGTACCTAAGCGTCTGACGGTCTTGGACCCCTTTAGGTAAAAGTTGCATTCCGTCGAGCTGAACATTTCACTAGAACATCGCGAAACGATCCGACGACTCCTTCTGGGAGTTTTTGGGGTCGGAAGGTTTTCTGGGACTTAGTCTCTGGAGCAACATTTCTGAAGCTCGGCACGAGCAACCACGCACGTGTCTTATATCTCCGTAAGTAAGTGTCTGACGGTCTTGGACACCTTTAGCAAAAAGTTGCGCCCTATCGAATGGAACATTTCACTAGAACACCACGAAACGATCCGACCACTCCTTCGACCTGTTTTGGGGTTTTGCAGTTTTCCATGGGGTATTTTGTATGGGGAAAACCGACCCATGCCCGTATCTCCGTACCTAAGCGTCTGACGGTCTTGGACCCCTTTAGGTAAAAGTTGCATTTCGTCGAGCTGAACATTTCACTAGAACATCGCAAAACGATCCGACGACTCCTTCTGGGAGTTTTTGGGGTCGGAAGGTTTTCTGGGACTTAGTCTCTGGAGCAACATTTCTGAAGCTCGGCACGAGCAACCACGCACGTGTCTTATATCTCCGTAAGTAAGGGTCTGACGGTCTTGGACACCTTTAGCAAAAAGTTGCGCCCTATCGGATGGAACATTTCACTAGAACATCACGAAACGATCCGACCACTCCTTCGACCTGTTTTGGGGTTTTGCAGTTTTCCATGGGGTATTTTGTATGGGGAAAACCGACCCATGCCCGTATCTCCGTACCTAAGCGTCTGACGGTCTTGGACCCCTTTAGGTAAAAGTTGCATTCCGTCGAGCTGAACATTTCACTAGAACATCGCTTAACGATCCGATGACTCCTTCTGGGAGTTTTTGGGGTCGGAAGGTTTTCTGGGACTTAGTCTCTGGAGCAACATTTCTGAAGCTCGGCACGAGCAACCACGCACGTGTCTTATATCTCCGTAAGTAAGGGTCTGACGGTCTTGGACACCTTTAGCAAAAAGTTGCGCCCTATCGAATGGAACATTTCACTAGAACACCACGAAACGATCCGACCACTCCTTCGACCTGTTTTTGGGTTTTGCAGTTTTCCATGGGGTATTTTGTATGGGGAAAACCGACCCATGCCCGTATCTCCGTACCTAAGCGTCTGACGGTCTTGGACCCCTTTAGGTAAAAGTTGCATTTTGTCGAGCTGAACATTTCACTAGAACATCGCGAAACGATCCGACGACTCCTTCTGGGAGTTTTTGGGGTCGGAAGGTTTTCTGGGACTTAGTCTCTGGAGCAACATTTCTGAAGCTCGGCACGAGCAACCACGCACGTGTCTTATATCTCCGTAAGTAAGGGTCTGACGGTCTTGGACACCTTTAGCAAAAAGTTGCGTCTTATCGAATGGAACATTTTGCTAGAACACCACGAAACGATCCGACCACTCCTTCGACCTGTTTTGGGGTTTTGCAGTTTTCCATGGGGTATTTTGTATGGGGAAAACCGACCCATGCCCGTATCTCCGTACCTAAGCGTCTGACGGTCTTGGACCCCTTTAGGTAAAAGTTGCATTTTGTCGAGCTGAACATTTCACTAGAACATCGCGAAACGATCCGACGACTCCTTCTGGGAGTTTTTGGGGTCGGAAGGTTTTCTGGGACTTAGTCTCTGGAGCAACATTTCTGAAGCTCGGCACGAGCAACCACGCACGTGTCTTATATCTCCGTAAGTAAGGGTCTGACGGTCTTGGACACCTTTAGCAAAAAGTTGCGCCCTATCGAATGGAACATTTCACTAGAACACCACGAAACGATCCGACCACTCCTTCGACCTGTTTTTGGGTTTTGCAGTTTTCCATGGGGTATTTTGTATGGGGAAAACCGACCCATGCCCGTATCTCCGTACCTAAGCGTCTGACGGTCTTGGACCCCTTTAGGTAAAAGTTGCATTCCGTCGAGCTGAACATTTCACTAGAACATCGCGAAACGATCCGACGACTACTTCTGGGAGTTTTTGGGGTCGACTTGTGCGCAACCCCGACCTTCAGGATTTTGCTCTACGGAAGGGGGTGCACAAAAGTGTTCGTAATCAACCTCGGATTGTACTTTTCATCATCTAGGGGCACCGTAGGGACCGAAAAAAGTGGTTTCGCATGATAGTCCACCTCGACCCATGTCGACCCTTGCGCGACCCCGACCTTCAGGATTTTGCTCTACGGAAGGGGGTCGACTTGTGCGCAACCCCGACCTTCAGGATTTTGCTCTACGGAAGGGGGTGCACAAAAGTGTTCGTAATCAACCTCGGATTGTACTTTTCATCATCTAGGGGCACCGTAGGGACCGAAAAAAGTGGTTTCGCATGATAGTCCACCTCGACCCATGTCGACCCTTGCGCGACCCCGACCTTCAGGATTTTGCTCTACGGAAGGGGGTCGACTTGTGCGCAACCCCGACCTTCAGGATTTTGCTCTACGGAAGGGGGTGCACAAAAGTGTTCGTAATCAACCTCGGATTGTACTTTTCATCATCTAGGGGCACCGTAGGGACCGAAAAAAGTGGTTTCGCATGATAGTCCACCTCGACCCATGTCGACCCTTGCGCGACCCCGACCTTCAGGATTTTGCTCTACGGAAGGGGGTCTACTTGTGCGCAACCCCGACCTTCAGGATTTTGCTCTACGGAAGGGGGTGCACAAAAGTGTTCGTAATCAACCTCGGATTGTACTTTTCATCATCTAGGGGCACCGTAGGGACCGAAAAAAGTGGTTTCGCATGATAGTCCACCTCGACCCATGTCGACCCTTGCGCGACCCCGACCTTCAGGATTTTGCTCTACGGAAGGGGGTCGACTTGTGCGCAACCCCGACCTTCAGGATTTTGCTCTACGGAAGGGGGTGCACAAAAGTGTTCGTAATCAACCTCGGATTGTACTTTTCATCATCTAGGGGCACCGTAGGGACCGAAAAAAGTGGTTTCGCATGATAGTCCACCTCGACCCATGTCGACCCTTGCGCGACCCCGACCTTCAGGATTTTGCTCTACGGAAGGGGGTGCACACTTGTGCGCGACCCCGACCTTCAGGATTTTGCTCTACGGAAGGGGGTGCACAAAAGTGTTCGTAATCAACCTCGGATTGTACTTTTCATCATCTAGGGGCACCGTAGGGACCGAAAAAAGTGGTTTCGCATGATAGTCCACCTCGACCCATGTCGACCCTTGCGCGACCCCGACCTTCAGGATTTTGCTCTACGGAAGGGGGTCTACTTGTGCGCAACCCCGACCTTCAGGATTTTGCTCTACGGAAGGGGGTGCACAAAAGTGTTCGTAATCAACCTCGGATTGTACTTTTCATCATCTAGGGGCACCGTAGGGACCGAAAAAAGTGGTTTCGCATGATAGTCCACCTCGACCCATGTCGACCCTTGCGCGACCCCGACCTTCAGGATTTTGCTCTACGGAAGGGGGTCTACTTGTGCCCAACCCCGACCTTCAGGATTTTGCTCTACGGAAGGGGGTGCACAAAAGTGTTCGTAATCAACCTCGGATTGTACTTTTCATCATCTAGGGGCACCGTAGGGACCGAAAAAAGTGGTTTCGCATGATAGTCCACCTCGACCCATGTCGACCCTTGCGCGACCCCGACCTTCAGGATTTTGCTCTACGGAAGGGGGTGCACACTTGTGCGACCCCGACCTTCAGGATTTTGCTCTACGGAAGGGGGTGCACAAAAGTGTTCGTAATCAACCTCGGATTGTACTTTTCATCATCTAGGGGCACCGTAGGGACCGAAAAAAGTGGTTTCGCATGATAGTCCACCTCGACCCATGTCGACCCTTGCGCGACCCCGACCTTCAGGATTTTGCTCTACGGAAGGGGGTCTACTTGTGCGCAACCCCGACCTTCAGGATTTTGCTCTACGGAAGGGGGTGCACAAAAGTGTTCGTAATCAACCTCGGATTGTACTTTTCATCATCTAGGGGCACCGTAGGGACCGAAAAAAGTGGTTTCGCATGATAGTCCACCTCGACCCATGTCGACCCTTGCGCGACCCCGACCTTCAGGATTTTGCTCTACGGAAGGGGGTGCACAAAAGTGTTCGTAATCAACCTCGGATTGTACTTTTCATCATCTAGGGGCACCGTAGGGACCGAAAAAAGTGGTTTCGCATGATAGTCCACCTCGACCCATGTCGACCCTTGCGCGACCCCGACCTTCAGGATTTTGCTCTACGGAAGGGGTCCTCTCTGTACAAGGTTTAGGGGTACATTTTCACCCAAAAACCACTATCGCTCATCCGAAACAACTCCTCGACATGTGTCTTCTCTGTGAATTTGGCCCCGATCTGACGAGTAGTTTTCGATATATGCCCCTCTGAAGGTACATATTGGGACTTAGCCGATTTTCACCCATTGCGGTTTCTATGGGGTGTTGGGAATGGCTCTACCGACCAGCCGGTTGGAGATATCGAGTTGCGGTCT
>NW_026525484.1:35000-40000 GCF_943737925.1 Anopheles nili | reverse complement strand
CTGACAGCGTTCTAGTTAGCCTGATCGAGTCGCGTTCGTTATCGGAATTAACCAGACAAATCATTCCACGAACTAAGAACGGCCATGCACCACTACCCTTAAATTTGAGAAAGAGCTCTTAATCTGTCTTACCTCGATAAGTTCGGACCTGGTAAGTTTTCCCGTGTTGAGTCAAATTAAGCCGCAAGCTCCACTTCTTTTTTTTTTTTTTTGTTACAAAGTCGGTTTATTGATATAATATATACATAATTTAAACCTTCGCGTTCCGAGAAGCTGTTTCCCCGCGAGGGATATGCTTCTCGGATTTATAGTTCTGTTTGAAATCACAATATAAACTCATTTCTCATTCGCTTCATTTTCTTTCAATAATGTTCCCCCTTTCTGCAGATTACGCCACGGCGTAACCAGCAACTTTCAACGTCCGGAGAACTCTGCAGCGCTTGCCGCTGCCTCCTCCGCAGATGTCATCATTTCTCCAGTGCCGTCCAGTGACTGCTGCCGCTGGGCCCGGACCTCGCGACGATACGCGCGTTGCCGCTCGTTCCGTCGTTGCCTCGCTAATTCCGCCCTCCGTGCCACGGTGGACGGCGAAGGCGGCGTCATCGCTCTGCTGTAACGCACCAGCAGAGGAGAGCCGGGATTGCGGACCATCCGCATCCTTCGCCGCCTTTCGTTGTCCCGACGCTGCCGCTCGCGACGCCGATCCTGCAGAATCTGCGCCTCTCGCTGCGACACCGGGTGCACTGTCCGGAGCTCGTTCAAAACCAGTCGTCTAGCACGTTGCTGAGCGTTGCGCCGCTCACGCCGCCGTTCGACCAGTTCCTCGTGCGCTGTTCGGGAGTCATCAAGTGCCGCATTCCGCTCCGCCAGGCTGGACCGCTGCCAGGTCTCCCGCAGTTCCTCCGTGATGAGGCTGCAGGCTTCGCAGACGCTGCTCCAGTTTGACGGGCTCTGCAACATGTGACCCACCAGGGTCTCCGCTTTCAAGGGTTCTCCGTCCGCCGCCGTTAGATGAAGCGCTCGCACGTGTTCAAACCGAGGACACTCAAAGAGGACGTGACCGACCGTCTCCTCCACCGCCAGACACTGGGGGCAGTCAGGGGACGAAGTGAACCGCATTGCGCTGAGGTACTCCCGGAAAAATCCGTGTCCCGAGAGCACCTGCGCCAGCGCGAACGTCACTTGTCCGTGGTTCCTTTCCTGCCAGGGTGCTATCTGCGGCAACACCCTATGCGTCCAGCGGATGAAACGGCTGGCCGACCGGTGATGATGGTCCTCGCCGTCGTCGTCGCCCTCCTGGTGTTCATCGTCGTCGTCGCGCTGCTCTGCTGAAGACTCTTCGGTGTTCTGCCGCTGTTGTCGCTGGGCCTGCCCTTCCGCCACCGCGTCCCATGAGCGCTGCCAGGCGCACATCGTCGCACGCCGCTCCTCCTTGCGGATGGCATCCGTAGAAGGGGCGCGATCGATGGCATGCAGCCGCTCATAAATCCTGGCGTCCTCCTCCACCAGCAAGCCGATGGGAATGAGTCCGGCCAGGATTGTTGCCACGCTGTGGCTGACGGTTCGAAATGCACAGGCCGTCCGAATCGCAGGGATCCGCTGCGATCGCTGGAGAAGCCTGGCACACGCCTGCAGGCTGGTCGCGCTGTGCCATACTGGAGCCGCATACCGGATGACCGATGACACTACACCCGCGAGCAGTCGTCGTTGAGCTGGCTTGGGACCACCGTGGTTCTGCATCAATGCAGTTACTGCTTTCGCAACACGGAGAGCCTTTTGCGACACGGCCTCGACGTGCTGTTTCCAGCTAAGGTGATCCTCCAGCGTGACGCCGAGGTAGCGGATGGTCCTTGACGACTCGACGATTGTGCCGCAGATGTCTACCGGAATACGCGGGTGTCCCTGACGGAGGCTGCTGATCATTACCATCTCCGTTTTACCGGCGGAGAGCTTGAGGTGGTGACGCTCCATCCACTGGTTGATGATCAGTACAGCCTTTTCGGCCTCTGCAGCGGCCTCTCTGGGAGTACAACCCGGAGCCGTCAAGACGATGTCGTCCGCGTACCCGATGATGTCGACGCCCGGTGGCAGCTCCAAGCCTAAAACGCCATCGTACAATACGTTCCAGAGGGTCGGTCCCAGGATCGACCCCTGCGGCACTCCTGCGGATACGTCACGAGCAACGATGCCCCTGCTGGTCTCGTACCACAGCACGCGGCCGGTGAAGTAGCTCCGAAGGAGCCTTTGCAGCGGCTGCGGCACCAGCTTCTCCTTCAGGCATTGGCCAATCGCCGTCCAACTGGCACTGTTGAAGGCGTTGGCAACGTCCAAAGCTACCACCATGAGGCATCGTTTATCCCGACGGTTGGTTCTTCCAAAGGCCATGGCGCGTTGTCCTCGGGCCACCACCTCCTGAATGGCTTGCACTGTCGATCTCCCCCTACGGAAACCGTACTGTGCGGGGGAGAGACGGGGAGCGTTGGCCTGCTCCAAGTGCTCGTTGAGCCGATTCAGTACTATGCGCTCAAACACTTTAGCGGCAGTGTCGAGCATGCATAGGGGCCTATATGATGACGGCAGGCCCGGTGGTTTGCCCGGTTTCGCCAATAGCACCAACCGTTGGCGCTTCCACTGCGCCGGGAATTCTGCTCTGTCGATGAGGTCCTGGTATATCCGGCAGAACGTACCAGGACTCGTCCGAATGGCCACCGTCAATGCGCCATTAGGAATCCCGTCGATGCCCGGGGCCTTTCGCGGGTTCAGTGAAGCAGCGATTTCCAACAGCTCGTCCTCGGAGACGGGGCGGATGGTCGACGCCGCCGTCGGTGATGGTTCCGGCCACTCCATCGCAGGGTGTTCGGGGAACAGCTCCGCCACGATGGTGCCGAGCACTTGAGGGTCCCGCTCTGGCGGTGTTCGACTTCCCCTCAAGCGAGTCATCACGACCCTGTAGCCGGCTCCGAAGATGTTGCTCTCTGCCTCGTTGATAAGATCCTGGAAGCAGCGACGCTTGCTTGCCCGGATTTCCGCTTCGAACTGGCGCTCCACGACGCGCGCCATGTTCATTCGGCAAGCACGCTGCTCCGGATCCCTTGCCTGTTGCACTGCTTCCCTGGCTCGCCGACAGGCGGTCCTCAGCTCCGCCAGCTGAGGGTTCCACCAAAAGGCCGAGCGGTTGGCTCCCAGGCCCGGCTGCTGCCTCGGCATTGTGGCGTTACATGCCTCGCGTAGGGTCTTCATCAGCCCTTTCACATCCTTCGCCATTTCATCAAGGCGGAGATCAACCAACAGTTCAGCGAAGATGTTCGGGCTGAACCTGGTGATCATCCACCTCATGATGTTCCGTGATCGGTCTCGGTGTTCTGTTGTCGCGCTCCGTGCATGATGCTCGCGGTTGCTGTTGTTAGCTTCGCTGATGGTGAAGCAAACCGCTTGATGGTCACTCAGAGTGGGCCGGCTGCTGACCGCCCAATCGCCCGGACCAGCGATGGCATGGCTGGCGAAGGATACGTCGACTATGCTCTCGCTGGCAACCCCGTTCCCTACGAAGGTGGGTGTGTCGCCGCGATTGAGCACCTTCAAACCTAGCCGTTCGCAGGTCAGCAGCAGCTCCTCGCCCTTGGCGGACGAGCGAGGGCTGCCCCACTCTTCATGGCTGGCGTTGAAGTCTCCAGCGAGGACGATTCGCTGGTGACCCATTGCCACCATTTCAACGGCTTCCAGCACCTGGACAAAGCGCTCAACGTTGACTAGAGGCCGAATGTAGCAGCAGATGAAGAGCACGCCGTCAATGACGGCTGCTGCCACCCACGGCACTCCAGTCGCTAGCACTCTCTGAACTGGCGACCTACCTGTCGCTATAATTGCGACACTCCCAGACTCATCTGCGATCCAGTTCCCGTTGTTCGTGGGCACGCGATGCGGATCGGACAGGAGGACAACGTCCGCCCGATCCTCACGCGCATGCTGGATCGCAAGGTCTTGGGAGACGGCGCGTCGCTGGCAGTTCAGCTGCATTACACGTGTGAACGTGTAGTCTGAGCTCCTCGACAAGACCGATCACCGGTCTGGTGTGCCAATCCGCACACTCCACAGCACGCCGGAGCCTTGCAGCCCCTTGCGCGATGGCCCTCGTTACCGCAGCGGAAACAGCGATTCGATCTGTCGGTTCCTTTGCACTCAAAGGATCGGTGCCCGATCTCGTGGCACCGGAAGCACCTTTGAGCATTCCGCTTCAGTTCCTCTACTACCTTCACGGTGGAGAGGCAGAAGCCGACTCGGAGCTTCTTGCCGTCCAGCAACGTGGCTTCACTGCGCAGCACCCGTGCTCTGCACCTCTGCAGGCCGTTCGGGTACGCATGTAGCGAGATACTCTCAGGAGGGATGGCCACACCATACTGAGATTTGATCTCAGCGGCCACCTCCTCCGGCGTCGCCAGCGGATCCACGTTGTTCGCCGTGATGTACGCCATCTCGGCGATGATCGTTGTCACCCCGCGTGACCCAACAGCCTTCGAAACTTGTTCGCGCATTCGGGCACCATCCGCGTTTGTTTTTAAACGGAGGATCAAATGATCCCTCCGTGTTCTCTCGGTGCGGACCACTTCCGTCCGCAGCTCCGTCAATGAGGTGTTCAGCCGCGCCAAGCGGAACACCTCTTCCCAGCTAGCGTCTTCCGCTGGGATAACTCGAAGGGCTACCGGTCGGCTCTCACGAGCCTTCGTAGCCTTTTTATTTGCTGCTTTTTCGGCCGGATTTCTCCATGCCTCCTGGACAGGCTTCACCCACTGTCCAGGGGGGGTTGTTTTCTTAGGTGGGAGGGTATGGCTTCCTCCCACCACCGGCGGTATCACTGCTGCTGGTGCTGGTGTCACCGCAGCTTTCTTCTTCTTTTTTTTGCTGGCCACCTCCTGCCAGGTGCCAGCATCTTTCAGCTTTTGCTGCGCTTCCGCTTGTGGCTGCTTGTTGGCCACCACAGGTTTTGGCGCCTGTGGGGTGGC
>NW_026525484.1:0-32500 GCF_943737925.1 Anopheles nili | reverse complement strand
GAACCTTTAACCGTTCCGGGTCCTATGCACTCTCCGTGTTTGGTTCATCGCTCATCTCTACATTACGCCGAGCTCAACTAGTATTGTTCGTTTCACCGTTTGATGCGAGATCGGGGTATACCCGGTACCGCGGTACTTCCCACCCAGGTTGGATGGCCGTACAACACTCAAGAAGTAACAACGTGCCGGTGCTAAGCACCGTCTCCTCAAGATCTACGAGTTCTGACACCTCTTGGCTACTTGACCCCTTTCCCGGTGGGTGCAACTCACTCTACTCCGAGCCCTGGGACACCTTCCCAGGGTGTTTTCCATGTACCACAAACCCTTGGTTGGACACCTCTTGGCTACTTGACCCCTTTTCCCGGTGGGTGCAAGTCACCGTGCGGAACCTTTCGGCCGCTCTCCCTAGGACTGTGTTGCAGGCAAGCACAGTGGTTCCGCGACCTAGAGACAGCGGCTTACCTTGTTACTACTACTCCGAGCCCTGGGACACCTTCCCAGGGTGTTTTCCATGTACCACTAGCCTCTGGTTGACCATCGGTGGTGGTAGGTGATTTCACCCAAAAGCACCCTAGGTCACCGTTCCGACCACCCAGCTACCGTTAAAACGCCTCCGGACCCCAAGACACACCTTCCCGGTACCAGAACCAGTCGTAGTTGCCGTCACCCAAATTTCATACAACCGTCACCCACGGGCCGAAACACCTTGCCACTACATGGGTCTAGTATTAGGTCCTAGGGTCTCTTTTCGACAACTCCCGACCTCCCTGATATCGAATCGTCAGTTTACATGAGGAGGCTAAACTTTCTATGACGACTCAGTACAACCATACCTCCCTATAATAGTGAAATGTCAAATTCTAGGGCTTTTTGGCCATGGAAAATTCTGAAGCTCGGCACGAGCAAACGTGACCCATGCTTGTATCTCCGAAACTATGAGTCTGACAGTTTTGCACCCTTCAGCGGAAAGTTGTGTCTCGTTAAGCCTAAAAAGTCAGTAGAACACCACGAAACGATCCGACCACTCCTTCGACCTGTTTTGGGATTTTGCAGTTTTCCATGGGGTATTTTGTATGGGGAAAACCGACCCATGCCCGTATCTCCGTACCTAAGCGTCTGACGGTCTAGGACCCCTTTAGGTAAAAGTTGCATACCGTCGAGCTGAACATTTCACTAGAACATCGCGAAACGATCCGAGGCCTCCTTCTGGGAGTTTTTGGGGTCGGAAGGTTTTCTGGGACTTAGTCTCTGGAGCAACATTTCTGAAGCTCGGCACGAGCAACCACGCACGTGTCTTATATCTCCGTAAGTAAGTGTCTGACGGTCTTGGACACCTTTAGCAAAAAGTTGCGCCCTATCGAATGGAACATTTCACTAGAACACCACGAAACGATCCGACCACTCCTTCGACCTGTTTTGGGGTTTTGCAGTTTTCCATGGGGTATTTTGTATGGGGAAAACCGACCCATGCCCGTATCTCCGTACCTAAGCGTCTGACGGTCTTGGACCCCTTTAGGTAAAAGTTGCATTCCGTCGAGCTGAACATTTCACTAGAACATCGCGAAACGATCCGACGACTCCTTCTGGGAGTTTTTGGGGTCGGAAGGTTTTCTGGGACTTAGTCTCTGGAGCAACATTTCTGAAGCTCGGCACGGGCAACCACGCACGTGTCTTATATCTCCGTAAGTAAGGGTCTGACGGTCTTGGACACCTTTAGCAAAAAGTTGCGCCCTATCGAATGGAACATTTCACTAGAACACCACGAAACGATCCGACCACTCCTTCGACCTGTTTTGGGGTTTTGCAGTTTTCCATGGGGTATTTTGTATGGGGAAAACCGACCCATGCCCGTACCTCCGTACCTAAGCGTCTGACGGTCTTGGACCCCTTTAGGTAAAAGTTGCATTCCGTCGAGCTGAACATTTCACTAGAACATCGCGAAACGATCCGACGACTCCTTCTGGGAGTTTTTGGGGTCGGAAGGTTTTCTGGGACTTAGTCTCTGGAGCAACATTTCTGAAGCTCGGCACGGGCAACCACGCACGTGTCTTATATCTCCGTAAGTAAGGGTCTGACGGTCTTGGACACCTTTAGCAAAAAGTTGCGCCCTATCGAATGGAACATTTCACTAGAACACCACGAAACGATCCGACCACTCCTTCGACCTGTTTTGGGGTTTTGCAGTTTTCCATGGGGTATTTTGTATGGGGAAAACCGACCCATGCCCGTATCTCCGTACCTAAGCGTCTGACGGTCTTGGACCCCTTTAGGTAAAAGTTGCATTCCGTCGAGCTGAACATTTCACTAGAACATCGCGAAACGATCCGACGACTACTTCTGGGAGTTTTTGGGGTCCGAAGGTTTTCTGGGACTTAGTCTCTGGAGCAACATTTCTGAAGCTCGGCACGAGCAACCACGCACGTGTCTTATATCTCCGTAAGTAAGGGTCTGACGGTCTTGGACACCTTTAGCAAAAAGTTGCGCCCTATCGAATGGAACATTTCACTAGAACACCACGAAACGATCCGACCACTCCTTCGACCTGTTTTGGGGTTTTGCAGTTTTCCATGGGGTATTTTGTATGGGGAAAACCGACCCATGCCCGTATCTCCGTACCTAAGCGTCTGACGGTCTTGGACCCCTTTAGGTAAAAGTTGCATTCCGTCGAGCTGAACATTTCACTAGAACATCGCGAAACGATCCGACGACTCCTTCTGGGAGTTTTTGGGGTCGGAAGGTTTTCTGGGACTTGGTCTCTGGAGCAACATTTCTGAAGCTCGGCACGAGCAACCACGCACGTGTCTTATATCTCCGTAAGTAAGGGTCTGACGGTCTTGGACACCTTTAGCAAAAAGTTGCGCCCTATCGAATGGAACATTTCACTAGAACACCACGAAACGATCCGACCACTCCTTCGACCTGTTTTGGGGTTTTGCAGTTTTCCATGGGGTATTTTGTATGGGGAAAACCGACCCATGCCCGTATCTCCGTACCTAAGCGTCTGACGGTCTTGGACCTCTTTAGGTAAAAGTTGCATTTCGTCGAGCTGAACATTTCACTAGAACATCGCGAAACGATCCGAGGCCTCCTTCTGGGAGTTTTTGGGGTCGGAAGGTTTTCTGGGACTTAGTCTCTGGAGCAACATTTCTGAAGCTCGGCACGAGCAACCACGCACGTGTCTTATATCTCCGTAAGTAAGGGTCTGACGGTCTTGGACACCTTTAGCAAAAAGTTGCGCCCTATCGAATGGAACATTTCACTAGAACACCACGAAACGATCCGACCACTCCTTCGACCTGTTTTGGGGTTTTGCAGTTTTCCATGGGGTATTTTGTATGGGGAAAACCGACCCATGCCCGTATCTCCGTACCTAAGCGTCTGACGGTCTTGGACCCCTTTAGGTAAAAGTTGCATTCCGTCGAGCTGAACATTTCACTAGAACATCGCGAAACGATCCGACGACTCCTTCTGGGAGTTTTTGGGGTCGGAAGGTTTTCTGGGACTTGGTCTCTGGAGCAACATTTCTGAAGCTCGGCACGAGCAACCACGCACGTGTCTTATATCTCCGTAAGTAAGGGTCTGACGGTCTTGGACACCTTTAGCAAAAAGTTGCGCCCTATCAAATGGAACATTTCACTAGAACACCACGAAACGATCCGACCACTCCTTCGACCTGTTTTGGGGTTTTGCAGTTTTCCATGGGGTATTTTGTATGGGGAAAACCGACCCATGCCCGTATCTCCGTACCTAAGCGTCTGACGGTCTTGGACCCCTTTAGGTAAAAGTTGCATTCCGTCGAGCTGAACATTTCACTAGAACATCGCGAAACGATCCGACGACTCCTTCTGGGAGTTTTTGGGGTCCGAAGGTTTTCTGGGACTTAGTCTCTGGAGCAACATTTCTGAAGCTCGGCACGAGCAACCACGCACGTGTCTTATATCTCCGTAAGTAAGGGTCTGACGGTCTTGGACACCTTTAGCAAAAAGTTGCGCCCTATTGAATGGAACATTTCACTAGAACACCACGAAACGATCCGACCACTCCTTCGACCTGTTTTGGGGTTTTGCAGTTTTCCATGGGGTATTTTGTATGGGGAAAACCGACCCATGCCCGTATCTCCGTACCTAAGCGTCTGACGGTCTTGAACCCCTTTAGGTAAAAGTTGCATACCGTCGAGCTGAACATTTCACTAGAACACCACGAAACGATCCGACCACTCCTTCGACCTGTTTTTAGGTTTTGCAGTTTTCCATGGGGTATTTTGTATGGGGAAAACCGACCCATGCCCGTATCTCCGTACCTAAGCGTCTGACGGTCTTGGACCCCTTGAGGTAAAAGTTGCATTTCGTCGAGCTGAACATTTCACTAGAACATCGCGAAACGATCCGACGACTCCTTCTGGGAGTTTTTGGGGTCGGAAGGTTTTCTGGGACTTAGTCTCTGGAGCAGCATTTCTGAAGCTCGGCACGAGCAACCACGCACGTGTCTTATATCTCCGTAAGTAAGGGTCTGACGGTCTTGGACACCTTTAGCAAAAAGTTGCGCCCTATCGAATGGAACATTTCACTAGAACACCACGAAACGATCCGACCACTCCTTCGACCTGTTTTGGGGTTTTGCAGTTTTCCATGGGGTATTTTGTATGGGGAAAACCGACCCATGCCCGTATCTCCGTACCTAAGCGTCTGACGGTCTTGGACCCCTTTAGGTAAAAGTTGCATTCCGTCGAGCTGAACATTTCACTAGAACATCGCGAAACGATCCGACGACTCCTTCTGGGAGTTTTTGGGGTCCGAAGGTTTTCTGGGACTTAGTCTCTGGAGCAACATTTCTGAAGCTCGGCACGAGCAACCACGCACGTGTCTTATATCTCCGTAAGTAAGTGTCTGACGGTCTTGGACACCTTTAGCAAAAAGTTGCGCCCTATCGAATGGAACATTTCACTAGAACACCACGAAACGATCCGACCACTCCTTCGACCTGTTTTGGGGTTTTGCAGTTTTCCATGGGGTATTTTGTATGGGGAAAACCGACCCATGCCCGTATCTCCGTACCTAAGCGTCTGACGGTCTTGGACCCCTTTAGGTAAAAGTTGCATTCCGTCGAGCTGAACATTTCACTAGAACATCGCGAAACGATCCGACGGCTCCTTCTGGGAGTTTTTGGGGTCCGAAGGTTTTCTGGGACTTAGTCTCTGGAGCAACATTTCTGAAGCTCGGCACGAGCAACCACGCACGTGTCTTATATCTCCGTAAGTAAGTGTCTGACGGTCTTGGACGCCTTTAGCAAAAAGTTGCGCCCTATCGAATGGAACATTTCACTAGAACATCACGAAACGATCCGACCACTCCTTCGACCTGTTTTGGGGTTTTGCAGTTTTCCATGGGGTATTTTGTATGGGGAAAACCGACCCATGCCCGTATCTCCGTACCTAAGCGTCTGACGGTCTTGGACCCCTTTAGGTAAAAGTTGCATTTCGTCGAGCTGAACATTTCACTAGAACATCGCGAAACGATCCGACGACTCCTTCTGGGAGTTTTTGGGGTCCGAAGGTTTTCTGGGACTTAGTCTCTGGAGCAACATTTCTGAAGCTCGGCACGAGCAACCACGCACGTGTCTTATATCTCCGTAAGTAAGTGTCTGACGGTCTTGGACGCCTTTAGCAAAAAGTTGCGCCCTATCGAATGGAACATTTCACTAGAACATCACGAAACGATCCGACCACTCCTTCGACCTGTTTTGGGGTTTTGCAGTTTTCCATGGGGTATTTTGTATGGGGAAAACCGACCCATGCCCGTATCTCCGTACCTAAGCGTCTGACGGTCTTGGACCCCTTTAGGTAAAAGTTGCATTCCGTCGAGCTGAACATTTCACTAGAACATCGCGAAACGATCCGACGACTCCTTCTGGGAGTTTTTGGGGTCCGAAGGTTTTCTGGGACTTAGTCTCTGGAGCAACATTTCTGAAGCTCGGCACGAGCAACCACGCACGTGTCTTATATCTCCGTAAGTAAGTGTCTGACGGTCTTGGACGCCTTTAGCAAAAAGTTGCGCCCTATCGAATGGAACATTTCACTAGAACACCACGAAACGATCCGACCACTCCTTCGACCTGTTTTGGGGTTTTGCAGTTTTCCATGGGGTATTTTGTATGGGGAAAACCGACCCATGCCCGTATCTCCGTACCTAAGCGTCTGACGGTCTTGGACCCCTTTAGGTAAAAGTTGCATTCCGTCGAGCTGAACATTTCACTAGAACATCGCGAAACGATCCGACGACTCCTTCTGGGAGTTTTTGGGGTCCGAAGGTTTTCTGGGACTTAGTCTCTGGAGCAACATTTCTGAAGCTCGGCACGAGCAACCACGCACGTGTCTTATATCTCCGTAAGTAAGTGTCTGACGGTCTTGGACACCTTTAGCAAAAAGTTGCGCCCTATCGAATGGAACATTTCACTAGAACACCACGAAACGATCCGACCACTCCTTCGACCTGTTTTGGGGTTTTGCAGTTTTCCATGGGGTATTTTGTATGGGGAAAACCGACCCATGCCCGTATCTCCGTACCTAAGCGTCTGACGGTCTTGGACCCCTTTAGGTAAAAGTTGCATTCCGTCGAGCTGAACATTTCACTAGAACATCGCGAAACGATCCGACGGCTCCTTCTGGGAGTTTTTGGGGTCCGAAGGTTTTCTGGGACTTAGTCTCTGGAGCAACATTTCTGAAGCTCGGCACGAGCAACCACGCACGTGTCTTATATCTCCGTAAGTAAGTGTCTGACGGTCTTGGACGCCTTTAGCAAAAAGTTGCGCCCTATCGAATGGAACATTTCACTAGAACATCACGAAACGATCCGACCACTCCTTCGACCTGTTTTGGGGTTTTGCAGTTTTCCATGGGGTATTTTGTATGGGGAAAACCGACCCATGCCCGTATCTCCGTACCTAAGCGTCTGACGGTCTTGGACCCCTTTAGGTAAAAGTTGCATTCCGTCGAGCTGAACATTTCACTAGAACATCGCGAAACGATCCGACGGCTCCTTCTGGGAGTTTTTGGGGTCCGAAGGTTTTCTGGGACTTAGTCTCTGGAGCAACATTTCTGAAGCTCGGCACGAGCAACCACGCACGTGTCTTATATCTCCGTAAGTAAGTGTCTGACGGTCTTGGACGCCTTTAGCAAAAAGTTGCGCCCTATCGAATGGAACATTTCACTAGAACATCACGAAACGATCCGACCACTCCTTCGACCTGTTTTGGGGTTTTGCAGTTTTCCATGGGGTATTTTGTATGGGGAAAACCGACCCATGCCCGTATCTCCGTACCTAAGCGTCTGACGGTCTTGGACCCCTTTAGGTAAAAGTTGCATTCCGTCGAGCTGAACATTTCACTAGAACATCGCGAAACGATCCGACGACTCCTTCTGGGAGTTTTTGGGGTCCGAAGGTTTTCTGGGACTTAGTCTCTGGAGCAACATTTCTGAAGCTCGGCACGAGCAACCACGCACGTGTCTTATATCTCCGTAAGTAAGTGTCTGACGGTCTTGGACGCCTTTAGCAAAAAGTTGCGCCCTATCGAATGGAACATTTCACTAGAACATCACGAAACGATCCGACCACTCCTTCGACCTGTTTTGGGGTTTTGCAGTTTTCCATAGGGTATTTTGTATGGGGAAAACCGACCCATGCCCGTACCTCCGTACCTAAGCGTCTGACGGTCTTGGACCCCTTTAGGTAAAAGTTGCATTCCGTCGAGCTGAACATTTCACTAGAACATCGCGAAACGATCCGACGACTCCTTCTGGGAGTTTTTGGGGTCGGAAGGTTTTCTGGGACTTAGTCTCTGGAGCAACATTTCTGAAGCTCGGCACGAGCAACCACGCACGTGTCTTATATCTCCGTAAGTAAGGGTCTGACGGTCTTGGACACCTTTAGCAGAAAGTTGCGCCCTATCGAATGGAACATTTCACTAGAACACCACGAAACGATCCGACCACTCCTTCGACCTGTTTTGGGGTTTTGCAGTTTTCCATGGGGTATTTTGTATGGGGAAAACCGACCCATGCCCGTATCTCCGTACCTAAGCGTCTGACGGTCTTGGACCCCTTTAGGTAAAAGTTGCATTTCGTCGAGCTGAACATTTCACTAGAACATCGCGAAACGATCCGACGACTCCTTCTGGGAGTTTTTGGGGTCCGAAGGTTTTCTGGGACTTAGTCTCTGGAGCAACATTTCTGAAGCTCGGCACGGGCAACCACGCACGTGTCTTATATCTCCGTAAGTAAGTGTCTGACGGTCTTGGACACCTTTAGCAAAAAGTTGCGCCCTATCGAATGGAACATTTCACTAGAACACCACGAAACGATCCGACCACTCCTTCGACCTGTTTTGGGGTTTTGCAGTTTTCCATGGGGTATTTTGTATGGGGAAAACCGACCCATGCCCGTATCTCCGTACCTAAGCGTCTGACGGTCTTGGACCCCTTTAGGTAAAAGTTGCATTCCGTCGAGCTGAACATTTCACTAGAACATCGCGAAACGATCCGACGACTCCTTCTGGGAGTTTTTGGGGTCGGAAGGTTTTCTGGGACTTAGTCTCTGGAGCAACATTTCTGAAGCTCGGCACGAGCAACCACGCACGTGTCTTATATCTCCGTAAGTAAGGGTCTGACGGTCTTGGACACCTTTAGCAGAAAGTTGCGCCCTATCGAATGGAACATTTCACTAGAACACCACAAAACGATCCGACCACTCCTTCGACCTGTTTTGGGGTTTTGCAGTTTTCCATGGGGTATTTTGTATGGGGAAAACCGACCCATGCCCGTATCTCCGTACCTAAGCGTCTGACGGTCTTGGACCCCTTTAGGTAAAAGTTGCATTTCGTCGAGCTGAACATTTCACTAGAACATCGCGAAACGATCCGACGACTCCTTCTGGGAGTTTTTGGGGTCCGAAGGTTTTCTGGGACTTAGTCTCTGGAGCAACAATTCTGAAGCTCGGCACGAGCAACCACGCACGTGTCTTATATCTCCGTAAGTAAGTGTCTGACGGTCTTGGACACCTTTAGCAAAAAGTTGCGCCCTATCGAATGGAACATTTCACTAGAAAACCACGAAACGATCCGACCACTCGTTCGACCTGTTTTTGGGTTTTGCAGTTTTCCATGGGGTATTTTGTATGGGGAAAACCGACCCATGCCCGTATCTCCGTACCTAAGCGTCTGACGGTCTTGGACCTCTTTAGGTAAAAGTTGCATTCCGTCGAGCTGAACATTTCACTAGAACATCGCGAAACGATCCGACGACTCCTTCTGGGAGTTTTTGGGGTCGGAAGGTTTTCTGGGACTTAGTCTCTGGAGCAACATTTCTGAAGCTCGGCACGAGCAACCACGCACGTGTCTTATATCTCCGTAAGTAAGGGTCTGACGGTCTTGGACACCTTTAGCAGAAAGTTGCGCCCTATCGAATGGAACATTTCACTAGAACACCACGAAACGATCCGACCACTCCTTCGACCTGTTTTGGGGTTTTGCAGTTTTCCATGGGGTATTTTGTATGGGGAAAACCGACCCATGCCCGTATCTCCGTACCTAAGCGTCTGACGGTCACAGACCCCTTTAGGTAAAAGTTGCATTTCGTCGAGCTGAACATTTCACTAGAACATCGCGAAACGATCCGACGACTCCTTCTGGGAGTTTTTGGGGTCCGAAGGTTTTCTGGGACTTAGTCTCTGGAGCAACATTTCTGAAGCTCGGCACGGGCAACCACGCACGTGTCTTATATCTCCGTAAGTAAGTGTCTGACGGTCTTGGACACCTTTAGCAAAAAGTTGCGCCCTATCGAATGGAACATTTCACTAGAACACCACGAAACGATCCGACCACTCCTTCGACCTGTTTTGGGGTTTTGCAGTTTTCCATGGGGTATTTTGTATGGGGAAAACCGACCCATGCCCGTATCTCCGTACCTAAGCGTCTGACGGTCTTGAACCCCTTTAGGTAAAAGTTGCATACCGTCGAGCTGAACATTTCACTAGAACACCACGAAACGATCCGACCACTCCTTCGACCTGTTTTTAGGTTTTGCAGTTTTCCATGGGGTATTTTGTATGGGGAAAACCGACCCATGCCCGTATCTCCGTACCTAAGCGTCTGACGGTCTTGGACCCCTTGAGGTAAAAGTTGCATTTCGTCGAGCTGAACATTTCACTAGAACATCGCGAAACGATCCGACGACTCCTTCTGGGAGTTTTTGGGGTCGGAAGGTTTTCTGGGACTTAGTCTCTGGAGCAGCATTTCTGAAGCTCGGCACGAGCAACCACGCACGTGTCTTATATCTCCGTAAGTAAGGGTCTGACGGTCTTGGACACCTTTAGCAAAAAGTTGCGCCCTATCGAATGGAACATTTCACTAGAACACCACGAAACGATCCGACCACTCCTTCGACCTGTTTTGGGGTTTTGCAGTTTTCCATGGGGTATTTTGTATGGGGAAAACCGACCCATGCCCGTATCTCCGTACCTAAGCGTCTGACGGTCTTGGACCCCTTTAGGTAAAAGTTGCATTCCGTCGAGCTGAACATTTCACTAGAACATCGCGAAACGATCCGACGACTCCTTCTGGGAGTTTTTGGGGTCCGAAGGTTTTCTGGGACTTAGTCTCTGGAGCAACATTTCTGAAGCTCGGCACGAGCAACCACGCACGTGTCTTATATCTCCGTAAGTAAGTGTCTGACGGTCTTGGACACCTTTAGCAAAAAGTTGCGCCCTATCGAATGGAACATTTCACTAGAACACCACGAAACGATCCGACCACTCCTTCGACCTGTTTTGGGGTTTTGCAGTTTTCCATGGGGTATTTTGTATGGGGAAAACCGACCCATGCCCGTATCTCCGTACCTAAGCGTCTGACGGTCTTGGACCCCTTTAGGTAAAAGTTGCATTCCGTCGAGCTGAACATTTCACTAGAACATCGCGAAACGATCCGACGGCTCCTTCTGGGAGTTTTTGGGGTCCGAAGGTTTTCTGGGACTTAGTCTCTGGAGCAACATTTCTGAAGCTCGGCACGAGCAACCACGCACGTGTCTTATATCTCCGTAAGTAAGTGTCTGACGGTCTTGGACGCCTTTAGCAAAAAGTTGCGCCCTATCGAATGGAACATTTCACTAGAACATCACGAAACGATCCGACCACTCCTTCGACCTGTTTTGGGGTTTTGCAGTTTTCCATGGGGTATTTTGTATGGGGAAAACCGACCCATGCCCGTATCTCCGTACCTAAGCGTCTGACGATCTTGGACCCCTTTAGGTAAAAGTTGCATTTCGTCGAGCTGAACATTTCACTAGAACATCGCGAAACGATCCGACGACTCCTTCTGGGAGTTTTTGGGGTCCGAAGGTTTTCTGGGACTTAGTCTCTGGAGCAACATTTCTGAAGCTCGGCACGAGCAACCACGCACGTGTCTTATATCTCCGTAAGTAAGTGTCTGACGGTCTTGGACGCCTTTAGCAAAAAGTTGCGCCCTATCGAATGGAACATTTCACTAGAACATCACGAAACGATCCGACCACTCCTTCGACCTGTTTTGGGGTTTTGCAGTTTTCCATGGGGTATTTTGTATGGGGAAAACCGACCCATGCCCGTATCTCCGTACCTAAGCGTCTGACGGTCTTGGACCCCTTTAGGTAAAAGTTGCATTCCGTCGAGCTGAACATTTCACTAGAACATCGCGAAACGATCCGACGACTCCTTCTGGGAGTTTTTGGGGTCCGAAGGTTTTCTGGGACTTAGTCTCTGGAGCAACATTTCTGAAGCTCGGCACGAGCAACCACGCACGTGTCTTATATCTCCGTAAGTAAGTGTCTGACGGTCTTGGACGCCTTTAGCAAAAAGTTGCGCCCTATCGAATGGAACATTTCACTAGAACACCACGAAACGATCCGACCACTCCTTCGACCTGTTTTGGGGTTTTGCAGTTTTCCATGGGGTATTTTGTATGGGGAAAACCGACCCATGCCCGTATCTCCGTACCTAAGCGTCTGACGGTCTTGGACCCCTTTAGGTAAAAGTTGCATTCCGTCGAGCTGAACATTTCACTAGAACATCGCGAAACGATCCGACGACTCCTTCTGGGAGTTTTTGGGGTCCGAAGGTTTTCTGGGACTTAGTCTCTGGAGCAACATTTCTGAAGCTCGGCACGAGCAACCACGCACGTGTCTTATATCTCCGTAAGTAAGTGTCTGACGGTCTTGGACACCTTTAGCAAAAAGTTGCGCCCTATCGAATGGAACATTTCACTAGAACACCACGAAACGATCCGACCACTCCTTCGACCTGTTTTGGGGTTTTGCAGTTTTCCATGGGGTATTTTGTATGGGGAAAACCGACCCATGCCCGTATCTCCGTACCTAAGCGTCTGACGGTCTTGGACCCCTTTAGGTAAAAGTTGCATTCCGTCGAGCTGAACATTTCACTAGAACATCGCGAAACGATCCGACGGCTCCTTCTGGGAGTTTTTGGGGTCCGAAGGTTTTCTGGGACTTAGTCTCTGGAGCAACATTTCTGAAGCTCGGCACGAGCAACCACGCACGTGTCTTATATCTCCGTAAGTAAGTGTCTGACGGTCTTGGACGCCTTTAGCAAAAAGTTGCGCCCTATCGAATGGAACATTTCACTAGAACATCACGAAACGATCCGACCACTCCTTCGACCTGTTTTGGGGTTTTGCAGTTTTCCATGGGGTATTTTGTATGGGGAAAACCGACCCATGCCCGTATCTCCGTACCTAAGCGTCTGACGGTCTTGGACCCCTTTAGGTAAAAGTTGCATTCCGTCGAGCTGAACATTTCACTAGAACATCGCGAAACGATCCGACGGATCCTTCTGGGAGTTTTTGGGGTCCGAAGGTTTTCTGGGACTTAGTCTCTGGAGCAACATTTCTGAAGCTCGGCACGAGCAACCACGCACGTGTCTTATATCTCCGTAAGTAAGTGTCTGACGGTCTTGGACGCCTTTAGCAAAAAGTTGCGCCCTATCGAATGGAACATTTCACTAGAACATCACGAAACGATCCGACCACTCCTTCGACCTGTTTTGGGGTTTTGCAGTTTTCCATGGGGTATTTTGTATGGGGAAAACCGACCCATGCCCGTATCTCCGTACCTAAGCGTCTGACGGTCTTGGACCCCTTTAGGTAAAAGTTGCATTCCGTCGAGCTGAACATTTCACTAGAACATCGCGAAACGATCCGACGACTCCTTCTGGGAGTTTTTGGGGTCCGAAGGTTTTCTGGGACTTAGTCTCTGGAGCAACATTTCTGAAGCTCGGCACGAGCAACCACGCACGTGTCTTATATCTCCGTAAGTAAGTGTCTGACGGTCTTGGACGCCTTTAGCAAAAAGTTGCGCCCTATCGAATGGAACATTTCACTAGAACATCACGAAACGATCCGACCACTCCTTCGACCTGTTTTGGGGTTTTGCAGTTTTCCATAGGGTATTTTGTATGGGGAAAACCGACCCATGCCCGTACCTCCGTACCTAAGCGTCTGACGGTCTTGGACCCCTTTAGGTAAAAGTTGCATTCCGTCGAGCTGAACATTTCACTAGAACATCGCGAAACGATCCGACGACTCCTTCTGGGAGTTTTTGGGGTCGGAAGGTTTTCTGGGACTTAGTCTCTGGAGCAACATTTCTGAAGCTCGGCACGAGCAACCACGCACGTGTCTTATATCTCCGTAAGTAAGGGTCTGACGGTCTTGGACACCTTTAGCAAAAAGTTGCGCCCTATCGAATGGAACATTTCACTAGAACACCACGAAACGATCCGACCACTCCTTCGACCTGTTTTGGGGTTTTGCAGTTTTCCATGGGGTATTTTGTATGGGGAAAACCGACCCATGCCCGTATCTCCGTACCTAAGCGTCTGACGGTCTTGGACCCCTTTAGGTAAAAGTTGCATTCCGTCGAGCTGAACATTTCACTAGAACATCGCGAAACGATCCGACGACTCCTTCTGGGAGTTTTTGGGGTCGGAAGGTTTTCTGGGACTTAGTCTCTGGAGCAACATTTCTGAAGCTCGGCACGAGCAACCACGCACGTGTCTTATATCTCCGTAAGTAAGGGTCTGACGGTCTTGGACACCTTTAGCAGAAAGTTGCGCCCTATCGAATGGAACATTTCACTAGAACACCACAAAACGATCCGACCACTCCTTCGACCTGTTTTGGGGTTTTGCAGTTTTCCATGGGGTATTTTGTATGGGGAAAACCGACCCATGCCCGTATCTCCGTACCTAAGCGTCTGACGGTCTTGGACCCCTTTAGGTAAAAGTTGCATTTCGTCGAGCTGAACATTTCACTAGAACATCGCGAAACGATCCGACGACTCCTTCTGGGAGTTTTTGGGGTCCGAAGGTTTTCTGGGACTTAGTCTCTGGAGCAACAATTCTGAAGCTCGGCACGAGCAACCACGCACGTGTCTTATATCTCCGTAAGTAAGTGTCTGACGGTCTTGGACACCTTTAGCAAAAAGTTGCGCCCTATCGAATGGAACATTTCACTAGAAAACCACGAAACGATCCGACCACTCGTTCGACCTGTTTTTGGGTTTTGCAGTTTTCCATGGGGTATTTTGTATGGGGAAAACCGACCCATGCCCGTATCTCCGTACCTAAGCGTCTGACGGTCTTGGACCTCTTTAGGTAAAAGTTGCATTCCGTCGAGCTGAACATTTCACTAGAACATCGCGAAACGATCCGACGACTCCTTCTGGGAGTTTTTGGGGTCGGAAGGTTTTCTGGGACTTAGTCTCTGGAGCAACATTTCTGAAGCTCGGCACGAGCAACCACGCACGTGTCTTATATCTCCGTAAGTAAGGGTCTGACGGTCTTGGACACCTTTAGCAGAAAGTTGCGCCCTATCGAATGGAACATTTCACTAGAACACCACGAAACGATCCGACCACTCCTTCGACCTGTTTTGGGGTTTTGCAGTTTTCCATGGGGTATTTTGTATGGGGAAAACCGACCCATGCCCGTATCTCCGTACCTAAGCGTCTGACGGTCACAGACCCCTTTAGGTAAAAGTTGCATTTCGTCGAGCTGAACATTTCACTAGAACATCGCGAAACGATCCGACGACTCCTTCTGGGAGTTTTTGGGGTCCGAAGGTTTTCTGGGACTTAGTCTCTGGAGCAACATTTCTGAAGCTCGGCACGGGCAACCACGCACGTGTCTTATATCTCCGTAAGTAAGTGTCTGACGGTCTTGGACACCTTTAGCAAAAAGTTGCGCCCTATCGAATGGAACATTTCACTAGAACACCACGAAACGATCCGACCACTCCTTCGACCTGTTTTGGGGTTTTGCAGTTTTCCATGGGGTATTTTGTATGGGGAAAACCGACCCATGCCCGTATCTCCGTACCTAAGCGTCTGACGGTCTTGGACCCCTTTAGGTAAAAGTTGCATTCCGTCGAGCTGAACATTTCACTAGAACATCGCGAAACGATCCGACGACTCCTTCTGGGAGTTTTTGGGGTCGGAAGGTTTTCTGGGACTTAGTCTCTGGAGCAACATTTCTGAAGCTCGGCACGAGCAACCACGCACGTGTCTTATATCTCCGTAAGTAAGGGTCTGACGGTCTTGGACACCTTTAGCAGAAAGTTGCGCCCTATCGAATGGAACATTTCACTAGAACACCACGAAACGATCCGACCACTCCTTCGACCTGTTTTGGGGTTTTGCAGTTTTCCATGGGGTATTTTGTATGGGGAAAACCGACCCATGCCCGTATCTCCGTACCTAAGCGTCTGACGGTCTTGGACCCCTTTAGGTAAAAGTTGCATTTCGTCGAGCTGAACATTTCACTAGAACATCGCGAAACGATCCGACGACTCCTTCTGGGAGTTTTTGGGGTCCGAAGGTTTTCTGGGACTTAGTCTCTGGAGCAACAATTCTGAAGCTCGGCACGAGCAACCACGCACGTGTCTTATATCTCCGTAAGTAAGTGTCTGACGGTCTTGGACACCTTTAGCAAAAAGTTGCGCCCTATCGAATGGAACATTTCACTAGAAAACCACGAAACGATCCGACCACTCGTTCGACCTGTTTTTGGGTTTTGCAGTTTTCCATGGGGTATTTTGTATGGGGAAAACCGACCCATGCCCGTATCTCCGTACCTAAGCGTCTGACGGTCTTGGACCCCTTTAGGTAAAAGTTGCATTCCGTCGAGCTGAACATTTCACTAGAACATCGCGAAACGATCCGACGGCTCCTTCTGGGAGTTTTTGGGGTCCGAAGGTTTTCTGGGACTTAGTCTCTGGAGCAACATTTCTGAAGCTCGGCACGAGCAACCACGCACGTGTCTTATATCTCCGTAAGTAAGTGTCTGACGGTCTTGGACGCCTTTAGCAAAAAGTTGCGCCCTATCGAATGGAACATTTCACTAGAACATCACGAAACGATCCGACCACTCCTTCGACCTGTTTTGGGGTTTTGCAGTTTTCCATGGGGTATTTTGTATGGGGAAAACCGACCCATGCCCGTATCTCCGTACCTAAGCGTCTGACGGTCTTGGACCCCTTTAGGTAAAAGTTGCATTCCGTCGAGCTGAACATTTCACTAGAACATCGCGAAACGATCCGACGGCTCCTTCTGGGAGTTTTTGGGGTCCGAAGGTTTTCTGGGACTTAGTCTCTGGAGCAACATTTCTGAAGCTCGGCACGAGCAACCACGCACGTGTCTTATATCTCCGTAAGTAAGTGTCTGACGGTCTTGGACGCCTTTAGCAAAAAGTTGCGCCCTATCGAATGGAACATTTCACTAGAACATCACGAAACGATCCGACCACTCCTTCGACCTGTTTTGGGGTTTTGCAGTTTTCCATGGGGTATTTTGTATGGGGAAAACCGACCCATGCCCGTATCTCCGTACCTAAGCGTCTGACGGTCTTGGACCCCTTTAGGTAAAAGTTGCATTCCGTCGAGCTGAACATTTCACTAGAACATCGCGAAACGATCCGACGACTCCTTCTGGGAGTTTTTGGGGTCCGAAGGTTTTCTGGGACTTAGTCTCTGGAGCAACATTTCTGAAGCTCGGCACGAGCAACCACGCACGTGTCTTATATCTCCGTAAGTAAGTGTCTGACGGTCTTGGACGCCTTTAGCAAAAAGTTGCGCCCTATCGAATGGAACATTTCACTAGAACATCACGAAACGATCCGACCACTCCTTCGACCTGTTTTGGGGTTTTGCAGTTTTCCATGGGGTATTTTGTATGGGGAAAACCGACCCATGCCCGTATCTCCGTACCTAAGCGTCTGACGGTCTTGGACCCCTTTAGGTAAAAGTTGCATTTCGTCGAGCTGAACATTTCACTAGAACATCGCGAAACGATCCGACGACTCCTTCTGGGAGTTTTTGGGGTCCGAAGGTTTTCTGGGACTTAGTCTCTGGAGCAACATTTCTGAAGCTCGGCACGAGCAACCACGCACGTGTCTTATATCTCCGTAAGTAAGTGTCTGACGGTCTTGGACGCCTTTAGCAAAAAGTTGCGCCCTATCGAATGGAACATTTCACTAGAACACCACGAAACGATCCGACCACTCCTTCGACCTGTTTTGGGGTTTTGCAGTTTTCCATGGGGTATTTTGTATGGGGAAAACCGACCCATGCCCGTATCTCCGTACCTAAGCGTCTGACGGTCTTGGACCCCTTTAGGTAAAAGTTGCATTCCGTCGAGCTGAACATTTCACTAGAACATCGCGAAACGATCCGACGACTCCTTCTGGGAGTTTTTGGGGTCGGAAGGTTTTCTGGGACTTAGTCTCTGGAGCAACATTTCTGAAGCTCGGCACGAGCAACCACGCACGTGTCTTATATCTCCGTAAGTAAGGGTCTGACGGTCTTGGACACCTTTAGCAGAAAGTTGCGCCCTATCGAATGGAACATTTCACTAGAACACCACGAAACGATCCGACCACTCCTTCGACCTGTTTTGGGGTTTTGCAGTTTTCCATGGGGTATTTTGTATGGGGAAAACCGACCCATGCCCGTATCTCCGTACCTAAGCGTCTGACGGTCTTGGACCCCTTTAGGTAAAAGTTGCATTCCGTCGAGCTGAACATTTCACTAGAACATCGCGAAACGATCCGACGACTCCTTCTGGGAGTTTTTGGGGTCCGAAGGTTTTCTGGGACTTAGTCTCTGGAGCAACATTTCTGAAGCTCGGCACGAGCAACCACGCACGTGTCTTATATCTCCGTAAGTAAGTGTCTGACGGTCTTGGACACCTTTAGCAAAAAGTTGCGCCCTATCGAATGGAACATTTCACTAGAACACCACGAAACGATCCGACCACTCCTTCGACCTGTTTTGGGGTTTTGCAGTTTTCCATGGGGTATTTTGTATGGGGAAAACCGACCCATGCCCGTATCTCCGTACCTAAGCGTCTGACGGTCTTGGACCCCTTTAGGTAAAAGTTGCATTCCGTCGAGCTGAACATTTCACTAGAACATCGCGAAACGATCCGACGGCTCCTTCTGGGAGTTTTTGGGGTCCGAAGGTTTTCTGGGACTTAGTCTCTGGAGCAACATTTCTGAAGCTCGGCACGAGCAACCACGCACGTGTCTTATATCTCCGTAAGTAAGTGTCTGACGGTCTTGGACGCCTTTAGCAAAAAGTTGCGCCCTATCGAATGGAACATTTCACTAGAACATCACGAAACGATCCGACCACTCCTTCGACCTGTTTTGGGGTTTTGCAGTTTTCCATGGGGTATTTTGTATGGGGAAAACCGACCCATGCCCGTATCTCCGTACCTAAGCGTCTGACGGTCTTGGACCCCTTTAGGTAAAAGTTGCATTTCGTCGAGCTGAACATTTCACTAGAACATCGCGAAACGATCCGACGACTCCTTCTGGGAGTTTTTGGGGTCCGAAGGTTTTCTGGGACTTAGTCTCTGGAGCAACATTTCTGAAGCTCGGCACGAGCAACCACGCACGTGTCTTATATCTCCGTAAGTAAGTGTCTGACGGTCTTGGACGCCTTTAGCAAAAAGTTGCGCCCTATCGAATGGAACATTTCACTAGAACATCACGAAACGATCCGACCACTCCTTCGACCTGTTTTGGGGTTTTGCAGTTTTCCATGGGGTATTTTGTATGGGGAAAACCGACCCATGCCCGTATCTCCGTACCTAAGCGTCTGACGGTCTTGGACCCCTTTAGGTAAAAGTTGCATTCCGTCGAGCTGAACATTTCACTAGAACATCGCGAAACGATCCGACGACTCCTTCTGGGAGTTTTTGGGGTCCGAAGGTTTTCTGGGACTTAGTCTCTGGAGCAACATTTCTGAAGCTCGGCACGAGCAACCACGCACGTGTCTTATATCTCCGTAAGTAAGTGTCTGACGGTCTTGGACGCCTTTAGCAAAAAGTTGCGCCCTATCGAATGGAACATTTCACTAGAACACCACGAAACGATCCGACCACTCCTTCGACCTGTTTTGGGGTTTTGCAGTTTTCCATGGGGTATTTTGTATGGGGAAAACCGACCCATGCCCGTATCTCCGTACCTAAGCGTCTGACGGTCTTGGACCCCTTTAGGTAAAAGTTGCATTCCGTCGAGCTGAACATTTCACTAGAACATCGCGAAACGATCCGACGACTCCTTCTGGGAGTTTTTGGGGTCCGAAGGTTTTCTGGGACTTAGTCTCTGGAGCAACATTTCTGAAGCTCGGCACGAGCAACCACGCACGTGTCTTATATCTCCGTAAGTAAGTGTCTGACGGTCTTGGACACCTTTAGCAAAAAGTTGCGCCCTATCGAATGGAACATTTCACTAGAACACCACGAAACGATCCGACCACTCCTTCGACCTGTTTTGGGGTTTTGCAGTTTTCCATGGGGTATTTTGTATGGGGAAAACCGACCCATGCCCGTATCTCCGTACCTAAGCGTCTGACGGTCTTGGACCCCTTTAGGTAAAAGTTGCATTCCGTCGAGCTGAACATTTCACTAGAACATCGCGAAACGATCCGACGGCTCCTTCTGGGAGTTTTTGGGGTCCGAAGGTTTTCTGGGACTTAGTCTCTGGAGCAACATTTCTGAAGCTCGGCACGAGCAACCACGCACGTGTCTTATATCTCCGTAAGTAAGTGTCTGACGGTCTTGGACGCCTTTAGCAAAAAGTTGCGCCCTATCGAATGGAACATTTCACTAGAACATCACGAAACGATCCGACCACTCCTTCGACCTGTTTTGGGGTTTTGCAGTTTTCCATGGGGTATTTTGTATGGGGAAAACCGACCCATGCCCGTATCTCCGTACCTAAGCGTCTGACGGTCTTGGACCCCTTTAGGTAAAAGTTGCATTCCGTCGAGCTGAACATTTCACTAGAACATCGCGAAACGATCCGACGGCTCCTTCTGGGAGTTTTTGGGGTCCGAAGGTTTTCTGGGACTTAGTCTCTGGAGCAACATTTCTGAAGCTCGGCACGAGCAACCACGCACGTGTCTTATATCTCCGTAAGTAAGTGTCTGACGGTCTTGGACGCCTTTAGCAAAAAGTTGCGCCCTATCGAATGGAACATTTCACTAGAACACCACGAAACGATCCGACCACTCCTTCGACCTGTTTTGGGGTTTTGCAGTTTTCCATGGGGTATTTTGTATGGGGAAAACCGACCCATGCCCGTATCTCCGTACCTAAGCGTCTGACGGTCTTGGACCCCTTTAGGTAAAAGTTGCATTCCGTCGAGCTGAACATTTCACTAGAACATCGCGAAACGATCCGACGACTCCTTCTGGGAGTTTTTGGGGTCCGAAGGTTTTCTGGGACTTAGTCTCTGGAGCAACATTTCTGAAGCTCGGCACGAGCAACCACGCACGTGTCTTATATCTCCGTAAGTAAGTGTCTGACGGTCTTGGACGCCTTTAGCAAAAAGTTGCGCCCTATCGAATGGAACATTTCACTAGAACATCACGAAACGATCCGACCACTCCTTCGACCTGTTTTGGGGTTTTGCAGTTTTCCATAGGGTATTTTGTATGGGGAAAACCGACCCATGCCCGTACCTCCGTACCTAAGCGTCTGACGGTCTTGGACCCCTTTAGGTAAAAGTTGCATTCCGTCGAGCTGAACATTTCACTAGAACATCGCGAAACGATCCGACGACTCCTTCTGGGAGTTTTTGGGGTCGGAAGGTTTTCTGGGACTTAGTCTCTGGAGCAACATTTCTGAAGCTCGGCACGAGCAACCACGCACGTGTCTTATATCTCCGTAAGTAAGGGTCTGACGGTCTTGGACACCTTTAGCAGAAAGTTGCGCCCTATCGAATGGAACATTTCACTAGAACACCACGAAACGATCCGACCACTCCTTCGACCTGTTTTGGGGTTTTGCAGTTTTCCATGGGGTATTTTGTATGGGGAAAACCGACCCATGCCCGTATCTCCGTACCTAAGCGTCTGACGGTCTTGGACCCCTTTAGGTAAAAGTTGCATTTCGTCGAGCTGAACATTTCACTAGAACATCGCGAAACGATCCGACGACTCCTTCTGGGAGTTTTTGGGGTCCGAAGGTTTTCTGGGACTTAGTCTCTGGAGCAACATTTCTGAAGCTCGGCACGGGCAACCACGCACGTGTCTTATATCTCCGTAAGTAAGTGTCTGACGGTCTTGGACACCTTTAGCAAAAAGTTGCGCCCTATCGAATGGAACATTTCACTAGAACACCACGAAACGATCCGACCACTCCTTCGACCTGTTTTGGGGTTTTGCAGTTTTCCATGGGGTATTTTGTATGGGGAAAACCGACCCATGCCCGTATCTCCGTACCTAAGCGTCTGACGGTCTTGGACCCCTTTAGGTAAAAGTTGCATTCCGTCGAGCTGAACATTTCACTAGAACATCGCGAAACGATCCGACGACTCCTTCTGGGAGTTTTTGGGGTCGGAAGGTTTTCTGGGACTTAGTCTCTGGAGCAACATTTCTGAAGCTCGGCACGAGCAACCACGCACGTGTCTTATATCTCCGTAAGTAAGGGTCTGACGGTCTTGGACACCTTTAGCAGAAAGTTGCGCCCTATCGAATGGAACATTTCACTAGAACACCACAAAACGATCCGACCACTCCTTCGACCTGTTTTGGGGTTTTGCAGTTTTCCATGGGGTATTTTGTATGGGGAAAACCGACCCATGCCCGTATCTCCGTACCTAAGCGTCTGACGGTCTTGGACCCCTTTAGGTAAAAGTTGCATTTCGTCGAGCTGAACATTTCACTAGAACATCGCGAAACGATCCGACGACTCCTTCTGGGAGTTTTTGGGGTCCGAAGGTTTTCTGGGACTTAGTCTCTGGAGCAACAATTCTGAAGCTCGGCACGAGCAACCACGCACGTGTCTTATATCTCCGTAAGTAAGTGTCTGACGGTCTTGGACACCTTTAGCAAAAAGTTGCGCCCTATCGAATGGAACATTTCACTAGAAAACCACGAAACGATCCGACCACTCGTTCGACCTGTTTTTGGGTTTTGCAGTTTTCCATGGGGTATTTTGTATGGGGAAAACCGACCCATGCCCGTATCTCCGTACCTAAGCGTCTGACGGTCTTGGACCTCTTTAGGTAAAAGTTGCATTCCGTCGAGCTGAACATTTCACTAGAACATCGCGAAACGATCCGACGACTCCTTCTGGGAGTTTTTGGGGTCGGAAGGTTTTCTGGGACTTAGTCTCTGGAGCAACATTTCTGAAGCTCGGCACGAGCAACCACGCACGTGTCTTATATCTCCGTAAGTAAGGGTCTGACGGTCTTGGACACCTTTAGCAGAAAGTTGCGCCCTATCGAATGGAACATTTCACTAGAACACCACGAAACGATCCGACCACTCCTTCGACCTGTTTTGGGGTTTTGCAGTTTTCCATGGGGTATTTTGTATGGGGAAAACCGACCCATGCCCGTATCTCCGTACCTAAGCGTCTGACGGTCACAGACCCCTTTAGGTAAAAGTTGCATTTCGTCGAGCTGAACATTTCACTAGAACATCGCGAAACGATCCGACGACTCCTTCTGGGAGTTTTTGGGGTCCGAAGGTTTTCTGGGACTTAGTCTCTGGAGCAACATTTCTGAAGCTCGGCACGGGCAACCACGCACGTGTCTTATATCTCCGTAAGTAAGTGTCTGACGGTCTTGGACACCTTTAGCAAAAAGTTGCGCCCTATCGAATGGAACATTTCACTAGAACACCACGAAACGATCCGACCACTCCTTCGACCTGTTTTGGGGTTTTGCAGTTTTCCATGGGGTATTTTGTATGGGGAAAACCGACCCATGCCCGTATCTCCGTACCTAAGCGTCTGACGGTCTTGGACCCCTTTAGGTAAAAGTTGCATTCCGTCGAGCTGAACATTTCACTAGAACATCGCGAAACGATCCGACGACTCCTTCTGGGAGTTTTTGGGGTCGGAAGGTTTTCTGGGACTTAGTCTCTGGAGCAACAATTCTGAAGCTCGGCACGAGCAACCACGCACGTGTCTTATATCTCCGTAAGTAAGTGTCTGACGGTCTTGGACACCTTTAGCAAAAAGTTGCGCCCTATCGAATGGAACATTTCACTAGAAAACCACGAAACGATCCGACCACTCGTTCGACCTGTTTTTGGGTTTTGCAGTTTTCCATGGGGTATTTTGTATGGGGAAAACCGACCCATGCCCGTATCTCCGTACCTAAGCGTCTGACGGTCTTGGACCCCTTTAGGTAAAAGTTGCATTCCGTCGAGCTGAACATTTCACTAGAACATCGCGAAACGATCCGACGGCTCCTTCTGGGAGTTTTTGGGGTCCGAAGGTTTTCTGGGACTTAGTCTCTGGAGCAACATTTCTGAAGCTCGGCACGAGCAACCACGCACGTGTCTTATATCTCCGTAAGTAAGTGTCTGACGGTCTTGGACGCCTTTAGCAAAAAGTTGCGCCCTATCGAATGGAACATTTCACTAGAACATCACGAAACGATCCGACCACTCCTTCGACCTGTTTTGGGGTTTTGCAGTTTTCCATGGGGTATTTTGTATGGGGAAAACCGACCCATGCCCGTATCTCCGTACCTAAGCGTCTGACGGTCTTGGACCCCTTTAGGTAAAAGTTGCATTCCGTCGAGCTGAACATTTCACTAGAACATCGCGAAACGATCCGACGGCTCCTTCTGGGAGTTTTTGGGGTCCGAAGGTTTTCTGGGACTTAGTCTCTGGAGCAACATTTCTGAAGCTCGGCACGAGCAACCACGCACGTGTCTTATATCTCCGTAAGTAAGTGTCTGACGGTCTTGGACGCCTTTAGCAAAAAGTTGCGCCCTATCGAATGGAACATTTCACTAGAACATCACGAAACGATCCGACCACTCCTTCGACCTGTTTTGGGGTTTTGCAGTTTTCCATGGGGTATTTTGTATGGGGAAAACCGACCCATGCCCGTATCTCCGTACCTAAGCGTCTGACGGTCTTGGACCCCTTTAGGTAAAAGTTGCATTCCGTCGAGCTGAACATTTCACTAGAACATCGCGAAACGATCCGACGACTCCTTCTGGGAGTTTTTGGGGTCCGAAGGTTTTCTGGGACTTAGTCTCTGGAGCAACATTTCTGAAGCTCGGCACGAGCAACCACGCACGTGTCTTATATCTCCGTAAGTAAGTGTCTGACGGTCTTGGACGCCTTTAGCAAAAAGTTGCGCCCTATCGAATGGAACATTTCACTAGAACATCACGAAACGATCCGACCACTCCTTCGACCTGTTTTGGGGTTTTGCAGTTTTCCATGGGGTATTTTGTATGGGGAAAACCGACCCATGCCCGTATCTCCGTACCTAAGCGTCTGACGGTCTTGGACCCCTTTAGGTAAAAGTTGCATTCCGTCGAGCTGAACATTTCACTAGAACATCGCGAAACGATCCGACGACTCCTTCTGGGAGTTTTTGGGGTCCGAAGGTTTTCTGGGACTTAGTCTCTGGAGCAACATTTCTGAAGCTCGGCACGGGCAACCACGCACGTGTCTTATATCTCCGTAAGTAAGGGTCTGACGGTCTTGGACACCTTTAGCAAAAAGTTGCGCCCTATCGAATGGAACATTTCACTAGAACACCACGAAACGATCCGACCACTCCTTCGACCTGTTTTGGGGTTTTGCAGTTTGCCATGGGGTATTTTGTATGGGGAAAACCGACCCATGCCCGTATCTCCGTACCTAAGCGTCTGACGGTCTTGGACCCCTTTAGGTAAAAGTTGCATTTCGTCGAGCTGAACATTTCACTAGAACATCGCGAAACGATCCGACGACTCCTTCTGGGAGATTTTGGGGTCGGAAGGTTTTCTGGGACTTAGTCTCTGGAGCAACATTTCTGAAGCTCGGCACGAGCAACCACGCACGTGTCTTATATCTCCGTAAGTAAGGGTCTGACGGTCTTGGACACCTTTAGCAAAAAGTTGCGCCCTATCGAATGGAACATTTCACTAGAACACCACGAAACGATCCGACCACTCCTTCGACCTGTTTTGGGGTTTTGCAGTTTTCCATGGGGTATTTTGTATGGGGAAAACCGACCCATGCCCGTATCTCCGTACCTAAGCGTCTGACGGTCTTGGACCCCTTTAGGTAAAAGTTGCATTCCGTCGAGCTGAACATTTCACTAGAACATCGCGAAACGATCCGACGACTCCTTCTGGGAGTTTTTGGGGTCGGAAGGTTTTCTGGGACTTAGTCTCTGGAGCAACATTTCTGAAGCTCGGCACGGGCAACCACGCACGTGTCTTATATCTCCGTAAGTAAGGGTCTGACGGTCTTGGACACCTTTAGCAAAAAGTTGCGCCCTATCGAATGGAACATTTCACTAGAACACCACGAAACGATCCGACCACTCCTTCGACCTGTTTTGGGGTTTTGCAGTTTTCCATGGGGTATTTTGTATGGGGAAAACCGACCCATGCCCGTATCTCCGTACCTAAGCGTCTGACGGTCTTGGACCCCTTTAGGTAAAAGTTGCATTCCGTCGAGCTGAACATTTCACTAGAACATCGCGAAACGATCCGACGACTCCTTCTGGGAGTTTTTGGGGTCGGAAGGTTTTCTGGGACTTAGTCTCTGGAGCAACATTTCTGAAGCTCGGCACGGGCAACCACGCACGTGTCTTATATCTCCGTAAGTAAGGGTCTGACGGTCTTGGACACCTTTAGCAAAAAGTTGCGCCCTATCGAATGGAACATTTCACTAGAACACCACGAAACGATCCGACCACTCCTTCGACCTGTTTTGGGGTTTTGCAGTTTGCCATGGGGTATTTTGTATGGGGAAAACCGACCCATGCCCGTATCTCCGTACCTAAGCGTCTGACGGTCTTGGACCCCTTTAGGTAAAAGTTGCATTCCGTCGAGCTGAACATTTCACTAGAACATCGCGAAACGATCCGACGACTCCTTCTGGGAGTTTTTGGGGTCGGAAGGTTTTCTGGGACTTAGTCTCTGGAGCAACATTTCTGAAGCTCGGCACGGGCAACCACGCACGTGTCTTATATCTCCGTAAGTAAGGGTCTGACGGTCTTGGACACCTTTAGCAAAAAGTTGCGCCCTATCGAATGGAACATTTCACTAGAACACCACGAAACGATCCGACCACTCCTTCGACCTGTTTTGGGGTTTTGCAGTTTTCCATGGGGTATTTTGTATGGGGAAAACCGACCCATGCCCGTATCTCCGTACCTAAGCGTCTGACGGTCTTGGACCCCTTTAGGTAAAAGTTGCATTCCGTCGAGCTGAACATTTCACTAGAACATCGCGAAACGATCCGACGACTCCTTCTGGGAGTTTTTGGGGTCCGAAGGTTTTCTGGGACTTAGTCTCTGGAGCAACATTTCTGAAGCTCGGCACGAGCAACCACGCACGTGTCTTATATCTCCGTAAGTAAGTGTCTGACGGTCTTGGACGCCTTTAGCAAAAAGTTGCGCCCTATCGAATGGAACATTTCACTAGAACATCACGAAACGATCCGACCACTCCTTCGACCTGTTTTGGGGTTTTGCAGTTTTCCATGGGGTATTTTGTATGGGGAAAACCGACCCATGCCCGTATCTCCGTACCTAAGCGTCTGACGGTCTTGGACCCCTTTAGGTAAAAGTTGCATTCCGTCGAGCTGAACATTTCACTAGAACATCGCGAAACGATCCGACGACTCCTTCTGGGAGTTTTTGGGGTCCGAAGGTTTTCTGGGACTTAGTCTCTGGAGCAACATTTCTGAAGCTCGGCACGAGCAACCACGCACGTGTCTTATATCTCCGTAAGTAAGTGTCTGACGGTCTTGGACGCCTTTAGCAAAAAGTTGCGCCCTATCGAATGGAACATTTCACTAGAACATCACGAAACGATCCGACCACTCCTTCGACCTGTTTTGGGGTTTTGCAGTTTTCCATGGGGTATTTTGTATGGGGAAAACCGACCCATGCCCGTATCTCCGTACCTAAGCGTCTGACGGTCTTGGACCCCTTTAGGTAAAAGTTGCATTCCGTCGAGCTGAACATTTCACTAGAACATCGCGAAACGATCCGACGACTCCTTCTGGGAGTTTTTGGGGTCCGAAGGTTTTCTGGGACTTAGTCTCTGGAGCAACATTTCTGAAGCTCGGCACGAGCAACCACGCACGTGTCTTATATCTCCGTAAGTAAGTGTCTGACGGTCTTGGACACCTTTAGCAAAAAGTTGCGCCCTATCGAATGGAACATTTCACTAGAACACCACGAAACGATCCGACCACTCCTTCGACCTGTTTTGGGGTTTTGCAGTTTTCCATGGGGTATTTTGTATGGGGAAAACCGACCCATGCCCGTATCTCCGTACCTAAGCGTCTGACGGTCTTGGACCCCTTTAGGTAAAAGTTGCATTCCGTCGAGCTGAACATTTCACTAGAACATCGCGAAACGATCCGACGACTCCTTCTGGGAGTTTTTGGGGTCCGAAGGTTTTCTGGGACTTAGTCTCTGGAGCAACATTTCTGAAGCTCGGCACGAGCAACCACGCACGTGTCTTATATCTCCGTAAGTAAGGGTCTGACGGTCTTGGACACATTTAGCAAAAAGTTGCGCCCTATCGAGTGGAACATTTCACTAGAACACCACGAAACGATCCGACCACTCCTTCGACCTGTTTTTGGGTTTTGCAGTTTTCCATGGGGTATTTTGTATGGGGAAAACCGACCCATGCCCGTATCTCCGTACCTAAGCGTCTGACGGTCTTGGACCCCTTTAGGTAAAAGTTGCATTCCGTCGAGCTGAACATTTCACTAGAACATCGCGAAACGATCCGACGGCTCCTTCTGGGAGTTTTTGGGGTCCGAAGGTTTTCTGGGACTTAGTCTCTGGAGCAACATTTCTGAAGCTCGGCACGAGCAACCACGCACGTGTCTTATATCTCCGTAAGTAAGTGTCTGACGGTCTTGGACGCCTTTAGCAAAAAGTTGCGCCCTATCGAATGGAACATTTCACTAGAACATCACGAAACGATCCGACCACTCCTTCGACCTGTTTTGGGGTTTTGCAGTTTTCCATGGGGTATTTTGTATGGGGAAAACCGACCCATGCCCGTATCTCCGTACCTAAGCGTCTGACGGTCTTGGACCCCTTTAGGTAAAAGTTGCATTCCGTCGAGCTGAACATTTCACTAGAACATCGCGAAACGATCCGACGACTCCTTCTGGGAGTTTTTGGGGTCCGAAGGTTTTCTGGGACTTAGTCTCTGGAGCAACATTTCTGAAGCTCGGCACGAGCAACCACGCACGTGTCTTATATCTCCGTAAGTAAGTGTCTGACGGTCTTGGACGCCTTTAGCAAAAAGTTGCGCCCTATCGAATGGAACATTTCACTAGAACATCACGAAACGATCCGACCACTCCTTCGACCTGTTTTGGGGTTTTGCAGTTTTCCATGGGGTATTTTGTATGGGGAAAACCGACCCATGCCCGTATCTCCGTACCTAAGCGTCTGACGGTCTTGGACCCCTTTAGGTAAAAGTTGCATTCCGTCGAGCTGAACATTTCACTAGAACATCGCGAAACGATCCGACGACTCCTTCTGGGAGTTTTTGGGGTCCGAAGGTTTTCTGGGACTTAGTCTCTGGAGCAACATTTCTGAAGCTCGGCACGGGCAACCACGCACGTGTCTTATATCTCCGTAAGTAAGGGTCTGACGGTCTTGGACACCTTTAGCAAAAAGTTGCGCCCTATCGAATGGAACATTTCACTAGAACACCACGAAACGATCCGACCACTCCTTCGACCTGTTTTGGGGTTTTGCAGTTTGCCATGGGGTATTTTGTATGGGGAAAACCGACCCATGCCCGTATCTCCGTACCTAAGCGTCTGACGGTCTTGGACCCCTTTAGGTAAAAGTTGCATTTCGTCGAGCTGAACATTTCACTAGAACATCGCGAAACGATCCGACGACTCCTTCTGGGAGATTTTGGGGTCGGAAGGTTTTCTGGGACTTAGTCTCTGGAGCAACATTTCTGAAGCTCGGCACGAGCAACCACGCACGTGTCTTATATCTCCGTAAGTAAGGGTCTGACGGTCTTGGACACCTTTAGCAAAAAGTTGCGCCCTATCGAATGGAACATTTCACTAGAACACCACGAAACGATCCGACCACTCCTTCGACCTGTTTTGGGGTTTTGCAGTTTTCCATGGGGTATTTTGTATGGGGAAAACCGACCCATGCCCGTATCTCCGTACCTAAGCGTCTGACGGTCTTGGACCCCTTTAGGTAAAAGTTGCATTCCGTCGAGCTGAACATTTCACTAGAACATCGCGAAACGATCCGACGACTCCTTCTGGGAGTTTTTGGGGTCGGAAGGTTTTCTGGGACTTAGTCTCTGGAGCAACATTTCTGAAGCTCGGCACGGGCAACCACGCACGTGTCTTATATCTCCGTAAGTAAGGGTCTGACGGTCTTGGACACCTTTAGCAAAAAGTTGCGCCCTATCGAATGGAACATTTCACTAGAACACCACGAAACGATCCGACCACTCCTTCGACCTGTTTTGGGGTTTTGCAGTTTGCCATGGGGTATTTTGTATGGGGAAAACCGACCCATGCCCGTATCTCCGTACCTAAGCGTCTGACGGTCTTGGACCCCTTTAGGTAAAAGTTGCATTCCGTCGAGCTGAACATTTCACTAGAACATCGCGAAACGATCCGACGACTCCTTCTGGGAGTTTTTGGGGTCGGAAGGTTTTCTGGGACTTAGTCTCTGGAGCAACATTTCTGAAGCTCGGCACGGGCAACCACGCACGTGTCTTATATCTCCGTAAGTAAGGGTCTGACGGTCTTGGACACCTTTAGCAAAAAGTTGCGCCCTATCGAATGGAACATTTCACTAGAACACCACGAAACGATCCGACCACTCCTTCGACCTGTTTTGGGGTTTTGCAGTTTTCCATGGGGTATTTTGTATGGGGAAAACCGACCCATGCCCGTATCTCCGTACCTAAGCGTCTGACGGTCTTGGACCCCTTTAGGTAAAAGTTGCATTCCGTCGAGCTGAACATTTCACTAGAACATCGCGAAACGATCCGACGACTCCTTCTGGGAGTTTTTGGGGTCGGAAGGTTTTCTGGGACTTAGTCTCTGGAGCAACATTTCTGAAGCTCGGCACGAGCAACCACGCACGTGTCTTATATCTCCGTAAGTAAGGGTCTGACGGTCTTGGACACCTTTAGCAAAAAGTTGCGCCCTATCGAATGGAACATTTCACTAGAACACCACGAAACGATCCGACCACTCCTTCGACCTGTTTTGGGGTTTTGCAGTTTTCCATGGGGTATTTTGTATGGGGAAAACCGACCCATGCCCGTATCTCCGTACCTAAGCGTCTGACGGTCTTGGACCCCTTTAGGTAAAAGTTGCATTCCGTCGAGCTGAACATTTCACTAGAACATCGCGAAACGATCCGACGACTCCTTCTGGGAGTTTTTGGGGTCCGAAGGTTTTCTGGGACTTAGTCTCTGGAGCAACATTTCTGAAGCTCGGCACGGGCAACCACGCACGTGTCTTATATCTCCGTAAGTAAGGGTCTGACGGTCTTGGACACATTTAGCAAAAAGTTGCGCCCTATCGAGTGGAACATTTCACTAGAACACCACGAAACGATCCGACCACTCCTTCGACCTGTTTTTGGGTTTTGCAGTTTTCCATGGGGTATTTTGTATGGGGAAAACCGACCCATGCCCGTATCTCCGTACCTAAGCGTCTGACGGTCTTGGACCCCTTTAGGTAAAAGTTGCATTCCGTCGAGCTGAACATTTCACTAGAACATCGCGAAACGATCCGACGACTCCTTCTGGGAGTTTTTGGGGTCGGAAGGTTTTCTGGGACTTAGTCTCTGGAGCAACATTTCTGAAGCTCGGCACGGGCAACCACGCACGTGTCTTATATCTCCGTAAGTAAGGGTCTGACGGTCTTGGACACCTTTAGCAAAAAGTTGCGCCCTATCGAATGGAACATTTCACTAGAACACCACGAAACGATCCGACCACTCCTTCGACCTGTTTTGGGGTTTTGCAGTTTGCCATGGGGTATTTTGTATGGGGAAAACCGACCCATGCCCGTATCTCCGTACCTAAGCGTCTGACGGTCTTGGACCCCTTTAGGTAAAAGTTGCATTCCGTCGAGCTGAACATTTCACTAGAACATCGCGAAACGATCCGACGACTCCTTCTGGGAGTTTTTGGGGTCGGAAGGTTTTCTGGGACTTAGTCTCTGGAGCAACATTTCTGAAGCTCGGCACGGGCAACCACGCACGTGTCTTATATCTCCGTAAGTAAGGGTCTGACGGTCTTGGACACCTTTAGCAAAAAGTTGCGCCCTATCGAATGGAACATTTCACTAGAACACCACGAAACGATCCGACCACTCCTTCGACCTGTTTTGGGGTTTTGCAGTTTTCCATGGGGTATTTTGTATGGGGAAAACCGACCCATGCCCGTATCTCCGTACCTAAGCGTCTGACGGTCTTGGACCCCTTTAGGTAAAAGTTGCATTCCGTCGAGCTGAACATTTCACTAGAACATCGCGAAACGATCCGACGACTCCTTCTGGGAGTTTTTGGGGTCGGAAGGTTTTCTGGGACTTAGTCTCTGGAGCAACATTTCTGAAGCTCGGCACGAGCAACCACGCACGTGTCTTATATCTCCGTAAGTAAGGGTCTGACGGTCTTGGACACCTTTAGCAAAAAGTTGCGCCCTATCGAATGGAACATTTCACTAGAACACCACGAAACGATCCGACCACTCCTTCGACCTGTTTTGGGGTTTTGCAGTTTTCCATGGGGTATTTTGTATGGGGAAAACCGACCCATGCCCGTATCTCCGTACCTAAGCGTCTGACGGTCTTGGACCCCTTTAGGTAAAAGTTGCATTCCGTCGAGCTGAACATTTCACTAGAACATCGCGAAACGATCCGACGACTCCTTCTGGGAGTTTTTGGGGTCCGAAGGTTTT
>NW_026525483.1:112500-115931 GCF_943737925.1 Anopheles nili | reverse complement strand
GTAAGTAAGTGTCTGACGGTCTTGGACACCTTTAGCAAAAAGTTGCGCCCTATCGAATGGAACATTTCACTAGAACACCACGAAACGATCCGACCACTCCTTCGACCTGTTTTGGGGTTTTGCAGTTTTCCATGGGGTATTTTGTATGGGGAAAACCGACCCATGCCCGTATCTCCGTACCTAAGCATCTGACGGTCTTGGACCCCTTTAGGTAAAAGTTGCATTCCGTCGAGCTGAACATTTCATTAGAACATCGCGAAACGATCCGACGACTCCTTCTGGGAGTTTTTGGGGTCCGAAGGTTTTCTGGGACTTAGTCTCTGGAGCAACATTTCTGAAGCTCGGCACGGGCAACCACGCACGTGTCTTATATCTCCGTAAGTAAGGGTCTGACGGTCTTGGACACCTTTAGCAAAAAGTTGCGCCCTATCGAATGGAACATTTCACTAGAACATCACGAAACGATCCGACCACTCCTTCGACCTGTTTTGGGGTTTTGCAGTTTTCCATGGGGTATTTTGTATGGGGAAAACCGACCCATGCCCGTATCTCCGTACCTAAGCGTCTGACGGTCTTGGACCCCTTTAGGTAAAAGTTGCATTTCGTCGAGCTGAACATTTCACTAGAACATCGCGAAACGATCCGACGACTCCTTCTGGGAGTTTTTGGGGTCCGAAGGTTTTCTGGGACTTAGTCTCTGGAGCAACATTTCTGAAGCTCGGCACGAGCAACCACGCACGTGTCTTATATCTCCGTAAGTAAGGGTCTGACGGTCTTGGACACCTTTAGCAAAAAGTTGCGTATAACCATCCTCGTCAATACTCTCGAACACTGTAACTCGATCCGACCACTCCTTGGTATACTTTTGTGGGTTGCCAGTTTCGGTTGGGACTTAGTCTCTGGAGACCAAATTCTGAAGCTCGGCGTGGGTACCGGTTTTTCGTGCACGTCCGAGGGCCTCGACCGCCCCGAGAACCCGACCTTCAGGATTTTGGCCATTTTTGGGGGTGCACAAAAGTGTTCGTAATCAACCTCGGATTGTACTTTTCATCATCTAGGGGCACCGTAGGGACCGAAAAAAGTGGTTTCGCATGATAGTCCACCTCGACCCATGTCGACCCTTGCGCGACCCCGACCTTCAGGATTTTGCTCTACGGAAGGGGGTCTGCTTGTGCGCAACCCCGACCTTCAGGATTTTGCTCTACGGAAGGGGGTGCACAAAAGTGTTCGTAATCAACCTCGGATTGTACTTTTCATCATCTAGGGGCACCGTAGGGACCGAAAAAAGTGGTTTCGCATGATAGTCCACCTCGACCCATGTCGACCCTTGCGCGACCCCGACCTTCAGGATTTTGCTCTACGGAAGGGGGTGCACAAAAGTGTTCGTAATCAACCTCGGATTGTACTTTTCATCATCTAGGGGCACCGTAGGGACCGAAAAAAGTGGTTTCGCATGATAGTCCACCTCGACCCATGTCGACCCTTGCGCGACCCCGACCTTCAGGATTTTGCTCTACGGAAGGGGTCTACCATTGCGCGACCCCGACCTTCAGGATTTTGCTCTACGGAAGGGGGTGCACAAAAGTGTTCGTAATCAACCTCGGATTGTACTTTTCATCATCTAGGGGCACCGTAGGGACCGAAAAAAGTGGTTTCGCATGATAGTCCACCTCGACCCATGTCGACCCTTGCGCGACCCCGACCTTCAGGATTTTGCTCTACGGAAGGGGGTGCACACTTGTGCGACCCCGACCTTCAGGATTCTGCTCTACGGAAGGGGGTGCACAAAAGTGTTCGTAATCAACCTCGGAATGTACTTTTCATCATCTAGGGGCACCGTAGGGACCGAAAAAAGTGGTTTCGCATGATAGTCCACCTCGACCCATGTCGACCCTTGCGCGACCCCGACCTTCAGGATTTTGCTCTACGGAAGGGGGTGCACAAAAGTGTTCGTAATCAACCTCGGATTGTACTTTTCATCATCTAGGGGCACCGTAGGGACCAAAAAAAGTGGTTTCGCATGATAGTCCACCTCGACCCATGTCGACCCTTGCGCGACCCCGACCTTCAGGATTTTGCTCTACGGAAGGGGGTCTACTTATGCGCAACCCCGACCTTCAGGATTTTGCTCTACGGAAGGGGGTCGACTTGTGCGCAACCCCGACCTTCAGGATTTTGCTCTACGGAAGGGGGTCTACTTGTGCGCAACCCCGACCTTCAGGATTTTGCTCTACGGAAGGGGGTGCACAAAAGTGTTCGTAATCAACCTCGGATTGTACTTTTCATCATCTAGGGGCACCGTAGGGACCGAAAAAAGTGGTTTCGCATGATAGTCCACCTCGACCCATGTCGACCCTTGCGCGACCCCGACCTTCAGGATTTTGCTCTACGGAAGGGGGTCTGCTTGTGCGCAACCCCGACCTTCAGGATTTTGCTCTACGGAAGGGGGTGCACAAAAGTGTTCGTAATCAACCTCGGATTGTACTTTTCATCATCTAGGGGCACCGTAGGGACCGAAAAAAGTGGTTTCGCATGATAGTCCACCTCGACCCATGTCGACCCTTGCGCGACCCCGACCTTCAGGATTTTGCTCTACGGAAGGGGGTCTACTTGTGCGCAACCCCGACCTTCAGGATTTTGCTCTACGGAAGGGGGTGCACAAAAGTGTTCGTAATCAACCTCGGATTGTACTTTTCATCATCTAGGGGCACCGTAGGGACCGAAAAAAGTGGTTTCGCATGATAGTCCACCTCGACCCATGTCGACCCTTGCGCGACCCCGACCTTCAGGATTTTGCTCTACGGAAGGGGTCCTCTCTGTACAAGGTTTAGGGGTACATTTTCACCCAAAAACCACTATCGCTCATCCGAAACAACTCCTCGACATGTGTCTTCTCTGTGAATTTGGCCCCGATCTGACGAGTAGTTTTCGAGATATGCCCCTCTGAAGGTACATATTGGGACTTAGCCGATTTTCACCCATTGCGGTGTCTATGGGGTGTTGGGAATCGCTCTACCGACCAGCCGGTTGGAGATATCGAGTTGCGGTCTTCGGCGCGTTTGTTCAACTCCGTAATGCCTACTTTTCGTCCATACACACAACACCTCGCAGAGTTCTCCTTCTGCCAGATATAGCGCGTGCCCCTTTGTTCGTGCACCATTTTGGCCCGTTTTTCGCACATTGCCTCGAAACCATGCGTCCGACGCTTTTGCGTCCCAGGTACCGATGTTAGAACACCACCGTGGCTAACTTTCGTCCATATACGCCAACTCCGTGCAATGTCTCCATCACCCTGTTTTTGGGTGAAAACCCATTTCTGGGACTTAGCCGATTTTCACCCATTGCGGTGTCTATGGGGTGTTGGGAATCGCTCTACCGACCAGCCGGTTGGAGATATCGAGTTGCGGTCTTCGGCGCGTTTGCTCAACTCC
>NW_026525483.1:85000-102500 GCF_943737925.1 Anopheles nili | reverse complement strand
TTGGGGTTTTGCAGTTTTCCATGGGGTATTTTGTATGGGGAAAACCGACCCATGCCCGTATCTCCGTACCTAAGCGTCTGACGGTCTTGGACCCCGTAAGGTAAAAGTTGCATTCCGTCGAGCTAAACATTTCGCTAGAACATCGCGAAACGATCCGACGACTCCTTCTGGGAGTTTTTGGGGTCGGAAGGTTTTCTGGGACTTAGTCTCTGGAGCAACATTTCTGAAGCTCGGCACGAGCAACCACGCACGTGTCTTATATCTCCGTAAGTAAGGGTCTGACGGTCTTGGACACCTTTAGCAAAAAGTTGCGCCCTATCGAATGGAACATTTCACTTGAACACCACGAAACGATCCGACCACTCCTTCGACCTGTTTTGGGGTTTTGCAGTTTTCCATGGGGTATTTTGTATGGGGAAAACCGACCCATGCCCGTATCTCCGTACCTAAGCGTTTGACGGTCTTGGACCCCTTTAGGTAAAAGTTGCATTCCGTCAAGCTGAACATTTCACTAGAACATCGCGAAACGATCCGACGACTCCTTCTGGGAGTTTTTGGGGTCCGAAGGTTTTCTGGGACTTAGTCTCTGGAGCAACATTTCTGAAGCTCGGCACGAGCAACCACGCACGTGTCTTATATCTCCGTAAGTAAGGGTCTGACGGTCTTGGACACCTTTAGCAAAAAGTTGCGCCCTATCGAATGGAACATTTCACTAGAACACCACGAAACGATCCGACCACTCCTTCGACCTGTTTTGGGGTTTTGCAGTTTTCCATGGGGTATTTTGTATGGGGAAAACCGACCCATGCCAGTATCTCCGTACCTAAGCGTCTGACGGTCTTGGACCCCTTTAGGTAAAAGTTGCATTCCGTCGAGCTGAACATTTCACTAGAACATCGCGAAACGATCCGACGACTCCTTCTGGGAGTTTTTGGGGTCCGAAGGTTTTCTGGGACTTAGTCTCTGGAGCAACATTTCTGAAGCTCGGCACGAGCAACCACGCACGTGTCTTATATCTCCGTAAGTAAGGGTCTGACGGTCCTGGACACCTTTAGCAAAAAGTTGCGCCCTATCGAATGGAACATTTCACTAGAACACCACGAAACGATCCGACCACTCCTTCGACCTGTTTTGGGGTTTTGCAGTTTTCCATGGGGTATTTTGTATGGGGAAAACCGACCCATGCCCGTATCTCCGTACCTAAGCGTCTGACGGTCTTGGACCCCTTTAGGTAAAAGTTGCATTTTGTCGAGCTGAACATTTTACTAGAACATCGCGAAACGATCCGATGCTTCCTTCTGGGAGTTTTTGGGGTCCGAAGGTTTTCTGGGACTTAGTCTCTGGAGCAACATTTCTGAAGCTCGGCACGAGCAACCACGCACGTGTCTTATATCTCCGTAAGTAAGGGTCTGACGGTCCTGGACACCTTTAGCAAAAAGTTGCGCTCTATCGAATGGAACATTTCACTAGAACACCACGAAACGATCCGACCACTCCTTCGACCTGTTTTGGGGTTTTGCAGTTTTCCATGGGGTATTTTGTATGGGGAAAACCGACCCATGCCCGTATCTCCGTACCTAAGCGTCTGACGGTCTTGGACCCCTTTAGGTAAAAGTTGCATTCCGTCGAGCTGAACATTTCACTAGAACATCGCGAAACGATCCGACGACTCCTTCTGGGAGTTTTTGGGGTCCGAAGGTTTTCTGGGACTTAGTCTCTGGAGCAACATTTCTGAAGCTCGGCACGAGCAACCACGCACGTGTCTTATATCTCCGTAAGTAAGGGTCTGACGGTCTTGGACACCTTTAGCAAAAAGTTGCGCCCTATCGAATGGAACATTTCACTTGAACACCACGAAACGATCCGACCACTCCTTCGACCTGTTTTGGGGTTTTGCAGTTTTCCATGGGGTATTTTGTATGGGGAAAACCGACCCATGCCCGTATCTCCGTACCTAAGCGTCTGACGGTCTTGAACCCCTTTAGGTAAAAGTTGCATTTCGTTGAGCTGAACATTTCGCTAGAACATCGCGAAACGATCCGACGCCTCCTTCTGGGAGTTTTTGGGGTCCGAAGGTTTTCTGGGACTTAGTCTCTGGAGCAACATTTCTGAAGCTCGGCACGGGCAACCACGCACGTGTCTTATATCTCCGTAAGTAAGGGTCTGACGGTCTTGGACACCTTTAGCAAAAAGTTGCGCCCTATCGAATGGAACATTTCACCAGAACACCACGAAACGATCCGACCACTCCTTCGACCTGTTTTGGGGTTTTGCAGTTTTCCATGGGGTATTTTGTATGGGGAAAACCGACCCATGCCCGTATCTCCGTACCTAAGCGTCTGACGGTCTTGGACCCCTTTAGGTAAAAGTTGCATTTCGTCGAGCTGAACATTTCGCTAGAACATCGCGAAACGATCCGACGCCTCCTTCTGGGAGTTTTTGGGGTCCGAAGGTTTTCTGGGACTTAGTCTCTGGAGCAACATTTCTGAAGCTCGGCACGAGCAACCACGCACGTGTCTTATATCTCCGTAAGTAAGGGTCTGACGGTCTTGGACACCTTTAGCAAAAAGTTGCGCCCTATCGAATGGAACATTTCACTAGAACACCACGAAACGATCCGACCACTCCTTCGACCTGTTTTGGGGTGTTGCAGTTTTCCATGGGGTATTTTGTATGGGGAAAACCGACCCATGCCCGTATCTCCGTACCTAAGCGTCTGACGGTCTTGGACCCCTTTAGGTAAAAGTTGCATTCCGTCGAGCTGAACATTTCACTAGAACATCGCGAAACGATCCGACGCCTCCTTCTGGGAGTTTTTGGGGTCGGAAGGTTTTCTGGGACTTAGTCTCTGGAGCAACATTTCTGAAGCTCGGCACGAGCAACCACGCACGTGTCTTATATCTCCGTAAGTAAGTGTCTGACGGTCTTGGACACCTTTAGCAAAAAGTTGCGCCCTATCGAATGGAACATTTCACTAGAACACCACGAAACGATCCGACCACTCCTTCGACCTGTTTTGGGGTTTTGCAGTTTTCCATGGGGTATTTTGTATGGGGAAAACCGACCCATGCCCGTATCTCCGTACCTAAGCGTCTGACGGTCTTGGACCCCTTTAGGTAAAAGTTGCATTTCGTCGAGCTGAACATTTCACTAGAACATCGCGAAACGATCCGACGACTCCTTCTGGGAGTTTTTGGGGTCGGAAGGTTTTCTGGGACTTAGTCTCTGGAGCAACATTTCTGAAGCTCGGCACGAGCAACCACGCACGTGTCTTATATCTCCGTAAGTAAGGGTCTGACGGTCTTGGACACCTTTAGCAAAAAGTTGCGCCCTATCGAATGGAACATTTCACTAGAACATCACGAAACGATCCGACCACTCCTTCGACCTGTTTTGGGGTTTTGCAGTTTTCCATGGGGTATTTTGTATGGGGAAAACCGACCCATGCCCGTATCTCCGTACCTAAGCGTCTGACGGTCTTGGACCCCTTTAGATAAAAGTTGCATTTCGTCGAGCTGAACATTTCACTAGAACATCGCGAAACGATCCGACGACTCCTTCTGGGAGTTTTTGGGGTCGGAAGGTTTTCTGGGACTTAGTCTCTGGAGCAACATTTCTGAAGCTCGGCACGAGCAACCACGCACGTGTCTTATATCTCCGTAAGTAAGGGTCTGACGGTCCTGGACACCTTTAGCAAAAAGTTGCGCTCTATCGAATGGAACATTTCACTAGAACACCACGAAACGATCCGACCACTCCTTCGACCTGTTTTGGGGTTTTGCAGTTTTCCATGGGGTATTTTGTATGGGGAAAACCGACCCATGCCCGGATCTCCGTACCTAAGCGTCTGACGGTCTTGAACCCCTTTAGGTAAAAGTTGCATTTCGTCGAGCTGAACATTTCACTAGAACATCGCGAAACGATCCGACGACTCCTTCTGGGAGTTTTTGGGGTCCGAAGGTTTTCTGGGACTTAGTCTCTGGAGCAACATTTCTGAAGCTCGGCACGAGCAACCACGCACGTGTCTTATATCTCCGTAAGTAAGGGTCTGACGGTCTTGGACACCTTTAGCAAAAAGTTGCGCCCTATCGAATGGAACATTTCACTAGAACACCACGAAACGATCCGACCACTCCTTCGACCTGTTTTTGGGTTTTGCAGTTTTCCATGGGGTATTTTGTATGGGGAAAACCGACCCATGCCCGTATCTCCGTACCTAAGCGTCTGACGGTCTTGGACCCCTTAAGGTAAAAGTTGCATTCCGTCGAGCTGAACATTTCACTAGAACATCGCGAAACGATCCGACGACTCCTTCTGGGAGTTTTTGGGGTTGGAAGGTTTTCTGGGACTTAGTCTCTGGAGCAACATTTCTGAAGCTCGGCACGAGCAACCACGCACGTGTCTTATATCTCCGTAAGTAAGGGTCTGACGGTCTTGGACACCTTTAGCAAAAAGTTGCGCCCTATCGAATGGAACATTTCACTAGAACACCACGAAACGATCCGACCACTCCTTCGACCTGTTTTGGGGTTTTGCAGTTTTCCATGGGGTATTTTGTATGGGGAAAACCGACCCATGCCCGTATCTCCGTACCTAAGCGTCTGACGGTCTTGGACCCCTTTAGGTAAAAGTTGCATTTCGTCGAGCTGAACATTTCACTAGAACATCGCGAAACGATCCGACGACTCCTTCTGGGAGTTTTTGGGGTCGGAAGGTTTTCTGGGACTTAGTCTCTGGAGCAACATTTCTGAAGCTCGGCACGAGCAACCACGCACGTGTCTTATATCTCCGTAAGTAAGGGTCTGACGGTCTTGGACACCTTTAGCAAAAAGTTGCGTATAACCATGCTCGTCAATACTCTCGAACACTGTAACTCGATCCGACCACTCCTTGGTACACTTTTGTGGATTGCCGGTTTCGGCTGGGACTTAGTCTCTGGAGACCAAATTCTGAAGCTCGGCGTGGGTACCGGTTTTTCGTGCACGTCAGAGGGCCTCGACCGCCCCGAGAACCCGACCTTCAGGATTTTGCTCTACGGAAGGGGGTGCACAAAAGTGTTCGTAATCAACCTCGGATTGTACTTTTCATCATCTAGGGGCACCGTAGGGACCGAAAAAAGTGGTTTCGCATGATAGTCCACCTCGACCCATGTCGACCCTTGCGCGACCCCGACCTTCAGGATTTTGCTCTACGGAAGGGGGTCGACTTGTGCGCAACCCCGACCTTCAGGATTTTGCTCTACGGAAGGGGGTGCACAAAAGTGTTCGTAATCAACCTCGGATTGTACTTTTCATCATCTAGGGGCACCGTAGGGACCGAAAAAAGTGGTTTCGCATGATAGTCCACCTCGACCCATGTCGACCCTTGCGCGACCCCGACCTTCAGGATTTTGCTCTACGGAAGGGGGTGCACACTTGTGCGCAACCCCGACCTTCAGGATTTTGCTCTACGGAAGGGGGTGCACAAAAGTGTTCGTAATCAACCTCGGATTGTACTTTTCATCATCTAGGGGCACCGTAGGGACCGAAAAAAGTGGTTTCGCATGATAGTCCACCTCGACCCATGTCGACCCTTGCGCGACCCCGACCTTCAGGATTTTGCTCTACGGAAGGGGGTGCACACTTGTGCGCAACCCCGACCTTCAGGATTTTGCTCTACGGAAGGGGGTGCACAAAAGTGTTCGTAATCAACCTCGGATTGTACTTTTCATCATCTAGGGGCACCGTAGGGACCGAAAAAAGTGGTTTCGCATGATAGTCCACCTCGACCCATGTCGACCCTTGCGCGACCCCGACCTTCAGGATTTTGCTCTACGGAAGGGGGTCTACTTGTGCGCAACCCCGACCTTCAGGATTTTGCTCTACGGAAGGGGGTGCACAAAAGTGTTCGTAATCAACCTCGGATTGTACTTTTCATCATCTAGGGGCACCGTAGGGACCGAAAAAAGTGGTTTCGCATGATAGTCCACCTCGACCCATGTCGACCCTTGCGCGACCCCGACCTTCAGGATTTTGCTCTACGGAAGGGGGTGCACAAAAGTGTTCGTAATCAACCTCGGATTGTACTTTTCATCATCTAGGGGCACCGTAGGGACCGAAAAAAGTGGTTTCGCATGATAGTCCACCTCGATCCATGTCGACCCTTGCGCGACCCCGACCTTCAGGATTTTGCTCTACGGAAGGGGGTCTACTTGTGCGCAACCCCGACCTTCAGGATTTTGCTCTACGGAAGGGGGTGCACAAAAGTGTTCGTAATCAACCTCGGATTGTACTTTTCATCATCTAGGGGCACCGTAGGGACCGAAAAAAGTGGTTTCGCATGATAGTCCACCTCGACCCATGTCGACCCTTGCGCGACCCCGACCTTCAGGATTTTGCTCTACGGAAGGGGGTGCACAAAAGTGTTCGTAATCAACCTCGGATTGTACTTTTCATCATCTAGGGGCACCGTAGGGACCGAAAAAAGTGGTTTCGCATGATAGTCCACCTCGACCCATGTCGACCCTTGCGCGACCCCGACCTTCAGGATTTTGCTCTACGGAAGGGGTCTACCCTTGCTCGACCCCGACCTTCAGGATTTTGCTCTACGGAAGGGGGTGCACACTTGTGCGACCCCGACCTTCAGGATTTTGCTCTACGGAAGGGGGTCTACTTGTGCGCAACCCCGACCTTCAGGATTTTGCTCTACGGAAGGGGGTGCACAAAAGTGTTCGTAATCAACCTCGGATTGTACTTTTCATCATCTAGGGGCACCGTAGGGACCGAAAAAAGTGGTTTCGCATGATAGTCCACCTCGACCCATGTCGACCCTTGCGCGACCCCGACCTTCAGGATTTTGCTCTACGGAAGGGGGTGCACACTTGTGCGACCCCGACCTTCAGGATTTTGCTCTACGGAAGGGGGTGCACAAAAGTGTTCGTAATCAACCTCGGATTGTACTTTTCATCATCTAGGGGCACCGTAGGGACCGAAAAGAGTGGTTTCGCATGATAGTCCACCTCGACCCATGTCGACCCTTGCGCGACCCCGACCTTCAGGATTTTGCTCTACGGAAGGGGGTGCACAAAAGTGTTCGTAATCAACCTCGGATTGTACTTTTCATCATCTAGGGGCACCGTAGGGACCGAAAAAAGTGGTTTCGCATGATAGTCCACCTCGACCCATGTCGACCCTTGCGCGACCCCGACCTTCAGGATTTTGCTCTACGAAAGGGGGTCGACTTGTGCGTAACCCCGACCTTCAGGATTTTGCTCTACGAAAGGGGGTGCACAAAAGTGTTCGTAATCAACCTCGGATTGTACTTTTCATCATCTAGGGGCACCGTAGGGACCGAAAAAAGTGGTTTCGCATGATAGTCCACCTCGACCCATGTCGACCCTTGCGCGACCCCGACCTTCAGGATTTTGCTCTACGGAAGGGGGTCTACTTGTGCGCAACCCCGACCTTCAGGATTTTGCTCTACGGAAGGGGGTGCACAAAAGTGTTCGTAATCAACCTCGGATTGTACTTTTCATCATCTAGGGGCACCGTAGGGACCGAAAAAAGTGGTTTCGCATGATAGTCCACCTCGACCCATGTCGACCCTTGCGCGACCCCGACCTTCAGGATTTTGCTCTACGGAAGGGGGTGCACAAAAGTGTTCGTAATCAACCTCGGATTGTACTTTTCATCATCTAGGGGCACCGTAGGGACCGAAAAAAGTGGTTTCGCATGATAGTCCACCTCGACCCATGTCGACCCTTGCGCGACCCCGACCTTCAGGATTTTGCTCTACGAAAGGGGGTCGACTTGTGCGCAACCCCGACCTTCAGGATTTTGCTCTACGAAAGGGGGTGCACAAAAGTGTTCGTAATCAACCTCGGATTGTACTTTTCATCATCTAGGGGCACCGTAGGGACCGAAAAAAGTGGTTTCGCATGATAGTCCACCTCGACCCATGACGACCCTTGCGCGACCCCGACCTTCAGGATTTTGCTCTACGGAAGGGGGTGCACAAAAGTGTTCGTAATCAACCTCGGATTGTACTTTTCATCATCTAGGGGCACCGTAGGGACCGAAAAAAGTGGTTTCGCATGATAGTCCACCTCGACCCATGTCGACCCTTGCGCGACCCCGACCTTCAGGATTTTGCTCTACGGAAGGGGGTGCACACTTGTGCGACCCCGACCTTCAGGATTTTGCTCTACGGAAGGGGGTGCACAAAAGTGTTCGTAATCAACCTCGGATTGTACTTTTCATCATCTAGGGGCACCGTAGGGACCGAAAAAAGTGGTTTCGCATGATAGTCCACCTCGACCCATGTCGACCCTTGCGCGACCCCGACCTTCAGGATTTTGCTCTACGGAAGGGGGTGCACAAAAGTGTTCGTAATCAACCTCGGATTGTACTTTTCATCATCTAGGGGCACCGTAGGGACCGAAAAAAGTGGTTTCGCATGATAGTCCACCTCGACCCATGTCGACCCTTGCGCGACCCCGACCTTCAGGATTTTGCTCTACGGAAGGGGGTGCACACTTGTGCGACCCCGACCTTCAGGATTTTGCTCTACGGAAGGGGGTGCACAAAAGTGTTCGTAATCAACCTCGGATTGTACTTTTCATCATCTAGGGGCACCGTAGGGACCGAAAAAAGTGGTTTCGCATGATAGTCCACCTCGACCCATGTCGACCCTTGCGCGACCCCGACCTTCAGGATTTTGCTCTACGGAAGGGGTCTACCCTTGCTCGACCCCGACCTTCAGGATTTTGCTCTACGGAAGGGGGTGCACAAAAGTGTTCGTAATCAACCTCGGATTGTACTTTTCATCATCTAGGGGCACCGTAGGGACCGAAAAAAGTGGTTTCGCATGATAGTCCACCTCGACCCATGTCGACCCTTGCGCGACCCCGACCTTCAGGATTTTGCTCTACGGAAGGGGGTGCACAAAAGTGTTCGTAATCAACCTCGGATTGTACTTTTCATCATCTAGGGGCACCGTAGGGACCGAAAAAAGTGGTTTCGCATGATAGTCCACCTCGACCCATGTCGACCCTTGCGCGACCCCGACCTTCAGGATTTTGCTCTACGGAAGGGGTCTACCCTTGCGCGACCCCGACCTTCAGGATTTTGCTCTACGGAAGGGGGTCTACTTGTGCGCAACCCCGACCTTCAGGATTTTGCTCTACGGAAGGGGTCTACCCTTGCTCGACCCCGACCTTCAGGATTTTGCTCTACGGAAGGGGGTGCACAAAAGTGTTCGTAATCAACCTCGGATTGTACTTTTCATCATCTAGGGGCACCGTAGGGACCGAAAAAAGTGGTTTCGCATGATAGTCCACCTCGACCCATGTCGACCCTTGCGCGACCCCGACCTTCAGGATTTTGCTCTACGGAAGGGGGTCTACTTGTGCGCAACCCCGACCTTCAGGATTTTGCTCTACGGAAGGGGGTGCACAAAAGTGTTCGTAATCAACCTCGGATTGTACTTTTCATCATCTAGGGGCACCGTAGGGACCGAAAAAAGTGGTTTCGCATGATAGTCCACCTCGACCCATGTCGACCCTTGCGCGACCCCGACCTTCAGGATTTTGCTCTACGGAAGGGGGTCTACTTGTGCGCAACCCCGACCTTCAGGATTTTGCTCTACGGAAGGGGTCTACCCTTGCTCGACCCCGACCTTCAGGATTTTGCTCTACGGAAGGGGGTGCACAAAAGTGTTCGTAATCAACCTCGGATTGTACTTTTCATCATCTAGGGGCACCGTAGGGACCGAAAAAAGTGGTTTCGCATGATAGTCCACCTCGACCCATGTCGACCCTTGCGCGACCCCGACCTTCAGGATTTTGCTCTAGGGAAGGGGGTCTACTTGTGCGCAACCCCGACCTTCAGGATTTTGCTCTACGGAAGGGGGTGCACAAAAGTGTTCGTAATCAACCTCGGATTGTACTTTTCATCATCTAGGGGCACCGTAGGGACCGAAAAAAGTGGTTTCGCATGATAGTCCACCTCGACCCATGTCGACCCTTGCGCGACCCCGACCTTCAGGATTTTGCTCTACGGAAGGGGGTCTACTTGTGCGCAACCCCGACCTTCAGGATTTTGCTCTACGGAAGGGGGTGCACAAAAGTGTTCGTAATCAACCTCGGATTGTACTTTTCATCATCTAGGGGCACCGTAGGGACCGAAAAAAGTGGTTTCGCATGATAGTCCACCTCGACCCATGTCGACCCTTGCGCGACCCCGACCTTCAGGATTTTGCTCTACGGAAGGGGGTCTACTTGTGCGCAACCCCGACCTTCAGGATTTTGCTCTACGGAAGGGGGTGCACAAAAGTGTTCGTAATCAACCTCGGATTGTACTTTTCATCATCTAGGGGCACCGTAGGGACCGAAAAAAGTGGTTTCGCATGATAGTCCACCTCGACCCATGTCGACCCTTGCGCGACCCCGACCTTCAGGATTTTGCTCTACGGAAGGGGGTGCACAAAAGTGTTCGTAATCAACCTCGGATTGTACTTTTCATCATCTAGGGGCACCGTAGGGACCGAAAAAAGTGGTTTCGCATGATAGTCCACCTCGACCCATGTCGACCCTTGCGCGACCCCGACCTTCAGGATTTTGCTCTACGGAAGGGGGTGCACAAAAGTGTTCGTAATCAACCTCGGATTGTACTTTTCATCATCTAGGGGCACCGTAGGGACCGAAAAAAGTGGTTTCGCATGATAGTCCACCTCGACCCATGTCGACCCTTGCGCGACCCCGACCTTCAGGATTTTGCTCTACGGAAGGGGGTCGACTTGTGCGCAACCCCGACCTTCAGGATTTTGCTCTACGGAAGGGGGTGCACAAAAGTGTTCGTAATCAACCTCGGATTGTACTTTTCATCATCTAGGGGCACCGTAGGGACCGAAAAAAGTGGTTTCGCATGATAGTCCACCTCGACCCATGTCGACCCTTGCGCGACCCCGACCTTCAGGATTTTGCTCTACGGAAGGGGGTCTACTTGTGCGCAACCCCGACCTTCAGGATTTTGCTCTACGGAAGGGGGTGCACAAAAGTGTTCGTAATCAACCTCGGATTGTACTTTTCATCATCTACGGGCATCGTAGGGACCGAAAAAAGTGGTTTCGCATGATAGTCCACCTCGACCCATGTCGACCCTTGCGCGACCCCGACCTTCAGGATTTTGCTCTACGGAAGGGGGTCTACTTGTGCGCAACCCCGACCTTCAGGATTTTGCTCTACGGAAGGGGGTGCACAAAAGTGTTCGTAATCAACCTCGGATTGTACTTTTCATCATCTAGGGGCACCGTAGGGACCGAAAAAAGTGGTTTCGCATGATAGTCCACCTCGACCCATGTCGACCCTTGCGCGACCCCGACCTTCAGGATTTTGCTCTACGGAAGGGGGTCTACTTGTGCGCAACCCCGACCTTCAGGATTTTGCTCTACGGAAGGGGGTGCACAAAAGTGTTCGTAATCAACCTCGGATTGTACTTTTCATCATCTAGGGGCACCGTAGGGACCGAAAAAAGTGGTTTCGCATGATAGTCCACCTCGACCCATGTCGACCCTTGCGCGACCCCGACCTTCAGGATTTTGCTCTACGGAAGGGGGTGCACAAAAGTGTTCGTAATCAACCTCGGATTGTACTTTTCATCATCTAGGGGCACCGTAGGGACCGAAAAAAGTGGTTTCGCATGATAGTCCACCTCGACCCATGTCGACCCTTGCGCGACCCCGACCTTCAGGATTTTGCTCTACGGAAGGGGTCTACCCTTGCTCGACCCCGACCTTCAGGATTTTGCTCTACGGAAGGGGGTGCACAAAAGTGTTCGTAATCAACCTCGGATTGTACTTTTCATCATCTAGGGGCACCGTAGGGACCGAAAAAAGTGGTTTCGCATGATAGTCCACCTCGACCCATGTCGACCCTTGCGCAACCCCGACCTTCAGGATTTTGCTCTACGGAAGGGGGTGCACAAAAGTGTTCGTAATCAACCTCGGATTGTACTTTTCATCATCTAGGGGCACCGTAGGGACCGAAAAAAGTGGTTTCGCATGATAGTCCACCTCGACCCATGTCGACCCTTGCGCGACCCCGACCTTCAGGATTTTGCTCTACGGAAGGGGGTGCACACTTGTGCGACCCCGACCTTCAGGATTTTGCTCTACGGAAGGGGGTGCACAAAAGTGTTCGTAATCAACCTCGGATTGTACTTTTCATCATCTAGGGGCACCGTAGGGACCGAAAAAAGTGGTTTCGCATGATAGTCCACCTCGACCCATGTCGACCCTTGCGCGACCCCGACCTTCAGGATTTTGCTCTACGGAAGGGGATGCACACTTGTGCGACCCCGACCTTCAGGATTTTGCTCTACGGAAGGGGGTGCACAAAAGTGTTCGTAATCAACCTCGGATTGTACTTTTCATCATCTAGGGGCACCGTAGGGACCGAAAAAAGTGGTTTCGCATGATAGTCCACCTCGACCCATGTCGACCCTTGCGCGACCCCGACCTTCAGGATTTTGCTCTACGGAAGGGGGTCGACTTGTGCGCAACCCCGACCTTCAGGATTTTGCTCTACGGAAGGGGGTGCACAAAAGTGTTCGTAATCAACCTCGGATTGTACTTTTCATCATCTAGGGGCACCGTAGGGACCGAAAAAAGTGGTTTCGCATGATAGTCCACCTCGACCCATGTCGACCCTTGCGCGACCCCGACCTTCAGGATTTTGCTCTACGGAAGGGGGTCTACTTGTGCGCAACCCCGACCTTCAGGATTTTGCTCTACGGAAGGGGGTGCACAAAAGTGTTCGTAATCAACCTCGGATTGTACTTTTCATCATCTAGGGGCACCGTAGGGACCGAAAAAAGTGGTTTCGCATGATAGTCCACCTCGACCCATGTCGACCCTTGCGCGACCCCGACCTTCAGGATTTTGCTCTACGGAAGGGGGTGCACACTTGTGCGACCCCGACCTTCAGGATTTTGCTCTACGGAAGGGGGTCTACTTGTGCGCAACCCCGACCTTCAGGATTTTGCTCTACGGAAGGGGGTGCACAAAAGTGTTCGTAATCAACCTCGGATTGTACTTTTCATCATCTAGGGGCACCGTAGGGACCGAAAAAAGTGGTTTCGCATGATAGTCCACCTCGACCCATGTCGACCCTTGCGCGACCCCGACCTTCAGGATTTTGCTCTACGGAAGGGGGTCTACTTGTGCGCAACCCCGACCTTCAGGATTTTGCTCTACGGAAGGGGGTGCACAAAAGTGTTCGTAATCAACCTCGGATTGTACTTTTCATCATCTAGGGGCACCGTAGGGACCGAAAAAAGTGGTTTCGCATGATAGTCCACCTCGACCCATGTCGACCCTTGCGCGACCCCGACCTTCAGGATTTTGCTCTACGGAAGGGGGTCTACTTGTGCGCAACCCCGACCTTCAGGATTTTGCTCTACGGAAGGGGGTGCACAAAAGTGTTCGTAATCAACCTCGGATTGTACTTTTCATCATCAAGGGGCACCGTAGGGACCGAAAAAAGTGGTTTCGCATGATAGTCCACCTCGACCCATGTCGACCCTTGCGCGACCCCGACCTTCAGGATTTTGCTCTACGGAAGGGGTCTACTTGTGCGCAACCCCGACCTGCAGGATTTCGCTCTACGGAAGGGGGTGCACAAAAGTGTTCGTAATCAACCTCGGATTGTACTTTTCATCATCTAGGGGCACCGTAGGGACCGAAAAAAGTGGTTTCGCATGATAGTCCACCTCGACCCATGTCGACCCTTGCGCGACCCCGACCTTCAGGATTTTGCTCTACGGAAGGGGGTCTACTTGTGCGCAACCCCGACCTTCAGGATTTTGCTCTACGGAAGGGGGTGCACAAAAGTGTTCGTAATCAACCTCGGATTGTACTTTTCATCATCTAGGGGCACCGTAGGGACCGAAAAAAGTGGTTTCGCATGATAGTCCACCTCGACCCATGTCGACCCTTGCGCGACCCCGACCTTCAGGATTTTGCTCTACGGAAGGGGGTGCACAAAAGTGTTCGTAATCAACCTCGGATTGTACTTTTCATCATCTAGGGGCACCGTAGGGACCGAAAAAAGTGGTTTCGCATGATAGTCCACCTCGACCCATGTCGACCCTTGCGCGACCCCGACCTTCAGGATTTTGCTCTACGGAAGGGGGTCGACTTGTGCGCAACCCCGACCTTCAGGATTTTGCTCTACGGAAGGGGGTGCACAAAAGTGTTCGTAATCAACCTCGGATTGTACTTTTCATCATCTAGGGGCACCGTAGGGACCGAAAAAAGTGGTTTCGCATGATAGTCCACCTCGACCCATGTCGACCCTTGCGCGACCCCGACCTTCAGGATTTTGCTCTACGGAAGGGGGTCTACTTGTGCGCAACCCCGACCTTCAGGATTTTGCTCTACGGAAGGGGGTGCACACTTGTGCGACCCCGACCTTCAGGATTTTGCTCTACGGAAGGGGGTGCACAAAAGTGTTCGTAATCAACCTCGGATTGTACTTTTCATCATCTAGGGGCACCGTAGGGACCGAAAAAAGTGGTTTCGCATGATAGTCCACCTCGACCCATGTCGACCCTTGCGCGACCCCGACCTTCAGGATTTTGCTCTACGGAAGGGGGTCTACTTGTGCGCAACCCCGACCTTCAGGATTTTGCTCTACGGAAGGGGGTGCACAAAAGTGTTCGTAATCAACCTCGGATTGTACTTTTCATCATCTAGGGGCACCGTAGGGACCGAAAAAAGTGGTTTCGCATGATAGTCCACCTCGACCCATGTCGACCCTTGCGCGACCCCGACCTTCAGGATTTTGCTCTACGGAAGGGGGTCTACTTGTGCGCAACCCCGACCTTCAGGATTTTGCTCTACGGAAGGGGGTGCACAAAAGTCTTCGTAATCAACCTCGGATTGTACTTTTCATCATCTAGGGGCACCGTAGGGACCGAAAAAAGTGGTTTCGCATGATAGTCCACCTCGACCCATGTCGACCCTTGCGCGACCCCGACCTTCAGGATTTTGCTCTACGGAAGGGGTCTACTTGTGCGCAACCCCGACCTGCAGGATTTCGCTCTACGGAAGGGGGTGCACAAAAGTGTTCGTAATCAACCTCGGATTGTACTTTTCATCATCTAGGGGCACCGTAGGGACCGAAAAAAGTGGTTTCGCATGATAGTCCACCTCGACCCATGTCGACCCTTGCGCGACCCCGACCTTCAGGATTTTGCTCTACGGAAGGGGTCTACCCTTGCGCGACCCCGACCTTCAGGATTTTGCTCTACGGAAGGGGGTGCACAAAAGTGTTCGTAATCAACCTCGGATTGTACTTTTCATCATCTAGGGGCACCGTAGTTACCGAAAAAAGTGGTTTCGCATGATAGTCCACCTCGACCCATGTCGACCCTTGCGCGACCCCGACCTTCAGGATTTTGCTCTACGGAAGGGGTCTACCCTTGCGCGACCCCGACCTTCAGGATTTTGCTCTACGGAAGGGGGTGCACAAAAGTGTTCGTAATCAACCTCGGATTGTACTTTTCATCATCTAGGGGCACCGTAGGGACCGAAAAAAGTGGTTTCGCATGATAGTCCACCTCGACCCATGTCGACCCTTGTGCGACCCCGACCTTCAGGATTTTGCTCTACGGAAGGGGGTCGACTTGTGCGCAACCCCGACCTTCAGGATTTTGCTCTACGGAAGGGGGTGCACAAAAGTGTTCGTAATCAACCTCGGATTGTACTTTTCATCATCTAGGGGCACCGTAGGGACCGAAAAAAGTGGTTTCGCATGATAGTCCACCTCGACCCATGTCGACCCTTGCGCGACCCCGACCTTCAGGATTTTGCTCTACGGAAGGGGTCTACCCTTGCGCGACCCCGACCTTCAGGATTTTGCTCTACGGAAGGGGGTGCACAAAAGTGTTCGTAATCAACCTCGGATTGTACTTTTCATCATCTAGGGGCACCGTAGTTACCGAAAAAAGTGGTTTCGCATGATAGTCCACCTCGACCCATGTCGACCCTTGCGCGACCCCGACCTTCAGGATTTTGCTCTACGGAAGGGGTCTACCCTTGCGCGACCCCGACCTTCAGGATTTTGCTCTACGGAAGGGGGTGCACAAAAGTGTTCGTAATCAACCTCGGATTGTACTTTTCATCATCTAGGGGCACCGTAGGGACCGAAAAAAGTGGTTTCGCATGATAGTCCACCTCGACCCATGTCGACCCTTGCGCGACCCCGACCTTCAGGATTTTGCTCTACGGAAGGGGGTCTACTTGTGCGCAACCCCGACCTTCAGGATTTTGCTCTACGGAAGGGGGTGCACAAAAGTGTTCGTAATCAACCTCGGATTGTACTTTTCATCATCTAGGGGCACCGTAGGGACCGAAAAAAGTGGTTTCGCATGATAGTCCACCTCGACCCATGTCGACCCTTGCGCGACCCCGACCTTCAGGATTTTGCTCTACGGAAGGGGGTGCACAAAAGTGTTCGTAATCAACCTCGGATTGTACTTTTCATCATCTAGGGGCACCGTAGGGACCGAAAAAAGTGGTTTCGCATGATAGTCCACCTCGACCCATGTCGACCCTTGCGCGACCCCGACCTTCAGGATTTTGCTCTACGGAAGGGGGTCTACTTGTGCGCAACCCCGACCTTCAGGATTTTGCTCTACGGAAGGGGGTGCACAAAAGTGTTCGTAATCAACCTCGGATTGTACTTTTCATCATCTAGGGGCACCGTAGGGACCGAAAAAAGTGGTTTCGCATGATAGTCCACCTCGACCCATGTCGACCCTTGCGCGACCCCGACCTTCAGGATTTTGCTCTACGGAAGGGGGTGCACAAAAGTGTTCGTAATCAACCTCGGATTGTACTTTTCATCATCTAGGGGCACCGTAGGGACCGAAAAAAGTGGTTTCGCATGATAGTCCACCTCGACCCATGTCGACCCTTGCGCGACCCCGACCTTCAGGATTTTGCTCTACGGAAGGGGGTCTACTTGTGCGCAACCCCGACCTTCAGGATTTTGCTCTACGGAAGGGGGTGCACAAAAGTGTTCGTAATCAACCTCGGATTGTACTTTTCATCATCTAGGGGCACCGTAGGGACCGAAAAAAGTGGTTTCGCATGATAGTCCACCTCGACCCATGTCGACCCTTGCGCGACCCCGACCTTCAGGATTTTGCTCTACGGAAGGGGGTGCACAAAAGTGTTCGTAATCAACCTCGGATTGTACTTTTCATCATCTAGGGGCACCGTAGGGACCGAAAAAAGTGGTTTCGCATGATAGTCCACCTCGACCCATGTCGACCCTTGCGCGACCCCGACCTTCAGGATTTTGCTCTACGGAAGGGGTCCTCTCTGTACAAGGTTTAGGGGTACATTTTCACCCAAAAACCACTATCGCTCATCCGAAACAACTCCTCGACATGTGTCTTCTCTGTGAATTTGGCCCCGATCTGACGAGTAGTTTTCGAGATATGCCCCTCTGAAGGTA
>NW_026525483.1:62500-75000 GCF_943737925.1 Anopheles nili | reverse complement strand
ATACCTCCCTATAATAGTGAAATGTCAAATTCTAGGGCTTTTTGGCCATGGAAAATTCTGAAGCTCGGCACGAGCAAACATGACCCATGCTTGTATCTCCGAAACTATGAGTCTGACAGTTTTGCACCCTTCTGCGGAAAGTTGTGTCTCGGTAAGCCTAAAAAGTCAGTAGAACACCACGAAACGATCCGACCACTCCTTCGACCTGTTTTGGGGTTTTGCAGTTTTCCATGGGGTATTTTGTATGGGGAAAACCGACCCATGCCCGTATCTCCGTACCTAAGCGTCTGACGGTCTTGGACCCCTTTAGGTAAAAGTTGCATACCGTCGAGCTGAACATTTCGCTAGAACATCGCAAAACGATCCGACGCCTCCTTCTGGGAGTTTTTGGGGTCGGAAGGTTTTCTGGGACTTTGTCTCTGGAGCAACATTTCTGAAGCTCGGCACGAGCAACCACGCACGTGTCTTATATCTCCGTAAGTAAGGGTCTGACGGTTTTGGACACCTTTAGCAAAAAGTTGCGCCCTATCGAATGGAACATTTCACTAGAACACCACGAAACGATCCGACCACTCCTTCGACCTGTTTTGGGGTTTTGCAGTTTTCCATGGGGTATTTTGTATGGGGAAAACCGACCCATGCCCGTATCTCCGTACCTAAGCGTCTGACGGTCTTGGACCCCTTTAGGTAAAAGTTGCATTTCGTCGAGCTGAACATTTCACTAGAACATCGCGAAACGATCCGACGACTCCTTCTGGGAGTTTTTGGGGTCGGAAGGTTTTCTGGGACTTAGTCTCTGGAGCAACATTTCTGAAGCTCGGCACGAGCAACCACGCACGTGTCTTATATCTCCGTAAGTAAGGGTCTGACGGTCTTGGACACCTTTAGCAAAAAGTTGCGCCCTATCGAATGGAACATTTCACTAGAACACCACGAAACGATCCGACCACTCCTTCGACCTGTTTTGGGGTTTTGCAGTTTTCCATGGGGTATTTTGTATGGGGAAAACCGACCCATGCCCGTATCTCCGTACCTAAGCGTCTGACGGTCTTGGACCCCTTTAGGTAAAAGTTGCATTCCGTCGAGCTGAACATTTCACTAGAACATCGCGAAACGATCCGACGACTCCTTCTGGGAGTTTTTGGGGTCGGAAGGTTTTCTGGGACTTAGTCTCTGGAGCAACATTTCTGAAGCTCGGCACGGGCAACCACGCACGTGTCTTATATCTCCGTAAGTAAGTGTCTGACGGTCTTGGACGCCTTTAGCAAAAAGTTGCGCCCTATCGAATGGAACATTTCACTAGAACACCACGAAACGATCCGACCACTCCTTCGACCTGTTTTGGGGTTTTGCAGTTTTCCATGGGGTATTTTGTATGGGGAAAACCGACCCATGCCCGTATCTCCGTACCTAAGCGTCTGACGGTCTTGGACCCCTTTAGGTAAAAGTTGCATTCCGTCGAGCTGAACATTTCACTAGAACATCGCGAAACGATCCGACGACTCCTTCTGGGAGTTTTTGGGGTCCGAAGGTTTTCTGGGACTTAGTCTCTGGAGCAACATTTCTGAAGCTCGGCACGAGCAACCACGCACGTGTCTTATATCTCCGTAAGTAAGGGTCTGACGGTCTTGGACACCTTTAGCAAAAAGTTGCGTCTTATCGAATGGAACATTTCACTAGAACACCACGAAACGATCCGACCACTCCTTCGACCTGTTTTGGGGTTTTGCAGTTTTCCATGGGGTATTTTGTATGGGGAAAACCGACCCATGCCCGTATCTTCGTACCTAAGCGTCTGACGGTCTTGGACCCCTTTAGGTAAAAGTTGCATTTCGTCGAGCTGAACATTTCGCTAGAACATCGCAAAACGATCCGACGACTCCTTCTGGGAGTTTTTGGGGTCGGAAGGTTTTCTGGGACTTAGTCTCTGGAGCAACATTTCTGAAGCTCGGCACGAGCAACCATGCACGTGTCTTATATCTCCGTAAGTAAGGGTCTGACGGTCTTGGACACCTTTAGCAAAAAGTTGCGTATAACCATCCTCGTCAATACTCTCGAACACTGTAACTCGATCCGACCACTCCTTGGTATACTTTTGTGGGTTGCCAGTTTCGGTTGGGACTTAGTCTCTGGAGACCAAATTCTGAAGCTCGGCGTGGGTACCGACTTTTCGTGCACGTCCGAGGGCCTCGAGCGCCCCGAGAACTCGGACCTTCAGGATTTTGGCCATTTTTGGGGGTGCACAAAAGTGTTCGTAATCAACCTCGGATTGTACTTTTCATCATCTAGGGGCACCGTAGGGACCGAAAAAAGTGGTTTCGCATGATAGTCCACCTCGACCCATGTCGACCCTTGCGCGACCCCGACCTTCAGGATTTTGCTCTACGGAAGGGGGTCGAATTGTGCGCAACCCCGACCTTCAGGATTTTGCTCTACGGAAGGGGGTGCACAAAAGTGTTCGTAATCAACCTCGGATTGTACTTTTCATCATCTAGGGGCACCGTAGGGACCGAAAAAAGTGGTTTCGCATGATAGTCCACCTCGACCCATGTCGACCCTTGCGCGACCCCGACCTTCAGGATTTTGCTCTACGGAAGGGGGTGCACAAAAGTGTTCGTAATCAACCTCGGATTGTACTTTTCATCATCTAGGGGCACCGTAGGGACCGAAAAAAGTGGTTTCGCATGATAGTCCACCTCGACCCATGTCGACCCTTGCGCGACCCCGACCTTCAGGATTTTGCTCTACGGAAGGGGGTGCACAAAAGTGTTCGTAATCAACCTCGGATTGTACTTTTCATCATCTAGGGGCACCGTAGGGACCGAAAAAAGTGGTTTCGCATGATAGTCCACCTCGACCCATGTCGACCCTTGCGCGACCCCGACCTTCAGGATTTTGCTCTACGGAAGGGGGTCTACTTGTGCGCAACCCCGACCTTCAGGATTTTGCTCTACGGAAGGGGGTGCACAAAAGTGTTCGTAATCAACCTCGGATTGTACTTTTCATCATCTAGGGGCACCGTAGGGACCGAAAAAAGTGGTTTCGCATGATAGTCCACCTCGACCCATGTCGACCCTTGCGCGACCCCGACCTTCAGGATTTTGCTCTACGGAAGGGGGTGCACAAAAGTGTTCGTAATCAACCTCGGATTGTACTTTTCATCATCTAGGGGCACCGTAGGGACCGAAAAAAGTGGTTTCGCATGATAGTCCACCTCGACCCATGTCGACCCTTGCGCGACCCCGACCTTCAGGATTTTGCTCTACGGAAGGGGGTCGACTTGTGCGCAACCCCGACCTTCAGGATTTTGCTCTACGGAAGGGGGTGCACAAAAGTGTTCGTAATCAACCTCGGATTGTACTTTTCATCATCTAGGGGCACCGTAGGGACCGAAAAAAGTGGTTTCGCATGATAGTCCACCTCGACCCATGTCGACCCTTGCGCGACCCCGACCTTCAGGATTTTGCTCTACGGAAGGGGGTCGACTTGTGCGCAACCCCGACCTTCAGGATTTTGCTCTACGGAAGGGGGTGCACAAAAGTGTTCGTAATCAACCTCGGATTGTACTTTTCATCATCTAGGGGCACCGTAGGGACCGAAAAAAGTGGTTTCGCATGATAGTCCACCTCGACCCATGTCGACCCTTGCGCGACCCCGACCTTCAGGATTTTGCTCTACGGAAGGGGGTCGACTTGTGCGCAACCCCGACCTTCAGGATTTTGCTCTACGGAAGGGGTCCTCTCTGTACAAGGTTTAAGGGTACATTTTCACCCAAAAACCACTATCGCTCAACCGAAACAACTCCTCGACATGTGTCTTCTCTGTGAATTTGCCCCCGATCTGACGAGAAGTTTTCGAGATATGCCCCTCTGAAGGTACATATTGGGACTTAGCCGATTTTCACCCATTGCGATGTCTATGGGGTGTTGGGAATCGCTCTACCGACCAGCCGGTTGGAGATATCGAGTTGCGGTCTTCGGCGCGTTTGCTCAACTCCGTAATGCCTACTTTTCGTCCATACACACAACACCTCGCAGAGTTCTCCTTCTGCCAGATATAGCGCGTGCCCCTTTGTTCGTGCACCATTTTGGCCCGTTTTTCGCACATCGCTTCGAAACCATGCGTCCGACGGTTTTGCGTCCCAAGTACCGATGTTAGAACACCACCGTGGCTAACTTTCGTCCATATACGCCAACTCCGTGCAATGTCTCCATCACCCGGTTTTTGGGTGAAAACCCATTTCTGGGACTTAGCCGATTTTCACCCATTGCGGTGTCTATGGGGTGTTGGGAATCGCTCTACCGACCAGCCGGTTGGAGATATCGATTCCCGGTCTTCGGCGCGTTTGCTCAACTCCGTAATGCCTACTTTTCGTCCATACACACAACACCTCGCAGAGTTCTCCTTCTGCCAGATATAGCGCGTGCCCCTATGTTCGTGTACCGTTTTGGCCCGTTTTTCGTACATTGCCTCGAAACCATGCGTTCGACGGTTTTGCGTCCCAAGTACCGATGTTAGAACACCACCGTGGCTAACTTTCGTCCATATACGCCAACTCCGTGCAATGTCTCCATCACCCGGTTTTTGGGTGAAAACCCATTTCTGGGACTTAGCCGATTTTCACCCATTGCGGTGTCTATGGGGTGTTGGGAATCGCTCTACCGACCAGCCGGTTGGAGATATCGATTCCCGGTCTTCGGCGCGTTTGCTCAACTCCGTAATGCCTACTTTTCGTCCATACACACAACACCTCGCAGAGTTCTCCTTCTGCCAGATATAGCGCGTGCCCCTTTGTTCGTGCACCATTTTGGCCCGTTTTTCGCACATTGCCTCGAAACCATGCGTCCGACGCTTTTGCGTCCCAAGTAGTGATGTTATAACACCACCGTGGCTAACTTTCGTCCATATACGCCAACTCCGTGCAATGTCTCCATCACCCGGTTTTTGGGTGAAAACCCATTTCTGGGACTTAGCCGATTTTCACCCATTGCGGTGTCTATGGGGTGTTGGGAATCGCTCTACCGACCAGCCGGTTGGAGATATCGATTCCCGGTCTTCGGCGCGTTTGCTCAACTTCGTAATGCCTACTTTTCGTCCATACACACAACACCTCGCAGAGTTCTCCTTCTGCCAGATATAGCGCGTGCCCCTTTGTTCGTGCACCATTTTTGCCCGTTTTTCGCACATTGCCTCGAAACCATGCGTCCGACGCTTTTGCGTCCCAAGCACCGATGTTAGAACACCACCGTGGCTAACTTTCGTCCATATACGCCAACTCCGTGCAATGTCTCCATCACCCTGTTTTTGGGTGAAAACCCATTTCTGGGACTTAGCCGATTTTCACCCATTGCGGTGTCTATGGGGTGTTGGGAATCGCTCTACCGACCAGCCGGTTGGAGATATCGATTCCCGGTCTTCGGCGCGTTTGCTCAACTCCGTAATGCCTACTTTTCGTCCATACACACAACACCTCGCAGAGTTCTCCTTCTGCCAGATATAGCGCGTGCCCCTTTGTTCGTGCACCATTTTGGCCCGTTTTTCGCACATTGCCTCGAAACCATGCGTCCGACGCTTTTGCGTCCCAAGTAGTGATGTTATAACACCACCGTGGCTAACTTTCGTCCATATACGCCAACTCCGTGCAATGTCTCCATCACCCGGTTTTTGGGTGAAAACCCATTTCTGGGACTTAGCCGATTTTCACCCATTGCGGTGTCTATGGGGTGTTGGGAATCGCTCTACCGACCAGCCGGTTGGAGATATCGATTCCCGGTCTTCGGCGCGTTTGCTCAACTCCGTAATGCCTACTTTTCGTCCATACACACAACACCTCGCAGAGTTCTCCTTCTGCCAGATATAGCGCGTGCCCCTTTGTTCGTGCACCGTTTTGGCCCGTTTTTCGCACATTGCCTCGAAACCATGCGTCCGACGCTTTTGCGTCCCAAGTAGTGATGTTAGAACACCACCGTGGCTAACTTTCGTCCATATACGCCAACTCCGTGCAATGTCTCCATCACCCTGTTTTTGGGTGAAAACCCATTTCTGGGACTTAGCCGATTTTCACCCATTGCGGTGTCTATGGGGTGTTGGGAATCGCTCTACCGACCAGCCGGTTTGGGATATCGATTCCCGGTCTTCGGCGCGTTTGCTCAACTCCGTCATGCCTACTTTTCGTCCATACACACAACACCTCGCAGAGTTCTCCTTCTGCCAGATATAGCGCGTGCCCCTTTGTTCGTGCACCATTTTGGCCCGTTTTTCGCACATTGCCTCGAAACCATGCGTCCGACGCTTTTGCGTCCCAAGTAGTGATGTTAGAACACCACCGTGGCTAACTTTCGTCCATATACGCCAAACTTCTCAGACACCTCCATCCGAGAGTATTTCGTGTTTTCCCATATATTGCATACTTCCAGGGGTTTGCTTCCATACAACTTTCAATGTTCTGTAAAACACCCGCGCATCGTCCGATTGGACTGAAACTGCTCCGGCGCGCTCTCTGCCGTGCTACAACTCTGCGCAAACCATCAAAACCTCGATGCCTGCGTGCGCACCTAGCCATCTGAACTCCGTACACTCTGGCTTAACAGGCCTCTTAGCCCGTTACAGCATGGCTAACCCACTGGTAACCGGTAACCGTCACTCGTCCAATGTGGTCCATCACCCGTGCAAGCTGTTTCGCGTGCTTGCGCTTGCTCCGTGAGCAATCCCGCGTGCATTCGGTTGTCTTCCAACAGCGTGTTCGTCTCGCAACAATCTCCTCCGTGTGTACGCCTGGTGCTATGCAACTAGTTGAAATTTTTCGGGAAGTCAAGTTTTGGGACTTGTACTTTTTTTCAACATTAAATGCAGCTTTTCGCACACCATAGCAACTCGGGCTTTGACTTTCGGGACTTGGTGCTTTTCGCGGATCAAGCCCAATGGACTTGACCCGCTAAAGCTCACCTCCTCTCTATCGCTCCATTCGGGTAGCTATGGTGCACCCCAGCCAGTAGCGCACATGCACCCCATGTCTGGGGCACAAGCACACCACCCACTAGGACACACCACAACAGCAGCACACCCTTCTGCACATAGCACCACGTGTGTGCAGCGTCGCCTTACCCAAGCGACTTGCGGCACCTTGCAGGAGCAAGCTCCCACAGGTGGCGCGCAGCCGGTGTGTGACTCCCGCACACTCCCGACTAGGTGGTACCATCATCACCATGGCACGCACTCAGGCACCTGCACCTGCTGCAGGTACCTTACGCACACGCGTGATGACCCCCGTGTGGAGGGCCGGTGGATTCCCGGTGGGTGCAAGTCACTCTACTCCGAGCCCTGGGACAGCTTCCCAGGGTGTTTTCCATGTACCACTAACCCTTGGTTGGACACCTCTTGGCTACTTGACCCCTTTCCCGGTGGGTGCAAGTCACCGTGCGGAACCTTTCGGCCGCTCTCCCTAGGACTGTGTTGCAGGCAAGCACAGTGGTTCCGCGACCTAGAGACAGCGGCATCCCTTGTTACTACTACTCCGAGCCCTGGTACACCTTCCCAGGGTGTTTTCCATGTACTACTAGCCTCTGGTTGACCATCGGTGGAGGTAGGTGATTTCGCCCAAAACCACCCTAGGTCACCGTTCCGACCCCCCAGCTACCGTTAAAACGCCTCCGGACACCAGGACACACCTTCCCGGTACCAGAACCAGTCGTAGTTGCCGTCACCCAAATTTCATACAACCGTCACCCACGGGCCGAAACACCTTGCCCCTACATGAGTCTAGTATTAGGTCCTAGGGTCTCTTTTCGACAACTCCCGACCTCCCTGATATCGAATCGTCAGTTTACATGAGGAGGCTAAACTTTCTATGACGACTCAGTACAACCATACCTCCCTATAATAGTGAAATGTCAAATTCTAGGGCTTTTTGGCCATGGAAAATTCTGAAGCTCGGCACGAGCAAACATGACCCATGCTTGTATCTCCGAAACTATGAGTCTGACAGTTTTGCACCCTTCTGCGGAAAGTTGTGTCTCGGTAAGCCTAAAAAGTCAGTAGAACACCACGAAACGATCCGACCACTCCTTCGACCTGTTTTGGGGTTTTGCAGTTTTCCATGGGGTATTTTGTATGGGGAAAACCGACCCATGCCCGTATCTCCGTACCTAAGCGTCTGACGGTCTTGGACCCCTTTAGGTAAAAGTTGCATTCCGTCGAGCTGAACATTTCACTAGAACATCGCGAAACGATCCGACGACTCCTTCTGGGAGTTTTTGGGGTCCGAAGGTTTTCTGGGACTTAGTCTCTGGAGCAACATTTCTGAAGCTCGGCACGAGCAACCACGCACGTGTCTTATATCTCCGTAAGTAAGGGTCTGACGGTCTTGGACACCTTTAGCAAAAAGTTGCGCCCTATCGAATGGAACATTTCACTAGAACACCACGAAACGATCCGACCACTCCTTCGACCTGTTTTGGGGTTTTGCAGTTTTCCATGGGGTATTTTGTATGGGGAAAACCGACCCATGCCCGTATCTCCGTACCTAAGCGTCTGACGGTCTTGGACCCCTTTAGGTAAAAGTTGCATTCCGTCGAGCTGAACATTTCACTAGAACATCGCGAAACGATCCGACGCCTCCTTCTGGGAGTTTTTGGGGTCCGAAGGTTTTCTGAGACTTAGTCTCTGGAGCAACATTTCTGAAGCTCGGCACGAGCAACCACGCACGTGTCTTATATCTCCGTAAGTAAGTGTCTGACGGTCTTGGACACCTTTAGCAAAAAGTTGCGCCCTATCGAATGGAACATTTCACTAGAACACCACGAAACGATCCGACCACTCCTTCGACCTGTTTTGGGGTTTTGCAGTTTTCCATGGGGTATTTTGTATGGGGAAAACCGACCCATGCCCGTATCTCCGTACCTAAGCATCTGACGGTCTTGGACCCCTTTAGGTAAAAGTTGCATTCCGTCGAGCTGAACATTTCATTAGAACATCGCGAAACGATCCGACGACTCCTTCTGGGAGTTTTTGGGGTCCGAAGGTTTTCTGGGACTTAGTCTCTGGAGCAACATTTCTGAAGCTCGGCACGGGCAACCACGCACGTGTCTTATATCTCCGTAAGTAAGGGTCTGACGGTCTTGGACACCTTTAGCAAAAAGTTGCGCCCTATCGAATGGAACATTTCACTAGAACATCACGAAACGATCCGACCACTCCTTCGACCTGTTTTGGGGTTTTGCAGTTTTCCATGGGGTATTTTGTATGGGGAAAACCGACCCATGCCCGTATCTCCGTACCTAAGCGTCTGACGGTCTTGGACCCCTTTAGGTAAAAGTTGCATTTCGTCGAGCTGAACATTTCACTAGAACATCGCGAAACGATCCGACGACTCCTTCTGGGAGTTTTTGGGGTCCGAAGGTTTTCTGGGACTTAGTCTCTGGAGCAACATTTCTGAAGCTCGGCACGAGCAACCACGCACGTGTCTTATATCTCCGTAAGTAAGGGTCTGACGGTCTTGGACACCTTTAGCAAAAAGTTGCGTATAACCATCCTCGTCAATACTCTCGAACACTGTAACTCGATCCGACCACTCCTTGGTATACTTTTGTGGGTTGCCAGTTTCGGTTGGGACTTAGTCTCTGGAGACCAAATTCTGAAGCTCGGCGTGGGTACCGGTTTTTCGTGCACGTCCGAGGGCCTCGACCGCCCCGAGAACCCGACCTTCAGGATTTTGGCCATTTTTGGGGGTGCACAAAAGTGTTCGTAATCAACCTCGGATTGTACTTTTCATCATCTAGGGGCACCGTAGGGACCGAAAAAAGTGGTTTCGCATGATAGTCCACCTCGACCCATGTCGACCCTTGCGCGACCCCGACCTTCAGGATTTTGCTCTACGGAAGGGGGTCTGCTTGTGCGCAACCCCGACCTTCAGGATTTTGCTCTACGGAAGGGGGTGCACAAAAGTGTTCGTAATCAACCTCGGATTGTACTTTTCATCATCTAGGGGCACCGTAGGGACCGAAAAAAGTGGTTTCGCATGATAGTCCACCTCGACCCATGTCGACCCTTGCGCGACCCCGACCTTCAGGATTTTGCTCTACGGAAGGGGGTGCACAAAAGTGTTCGTAATCAACCTCGGATTGTACTTTTCATCATCTAGGGGCACCGTAGGGACCGAAAAAAGTGGTTTCGCATGATAGTCCACCTCGACCCATGTCGACCCTTGCGCGACCCCGACCTTCAGGATTTTGCTCTACGGAAGGGGTCTACCATTGCGCGACCCCGACCTTCAGGATTTTGCTCTACGGAAGGGGGTGCACAAAAGTGTTCGTAATCAACCTCGGATTGTACTTTTCATCATCTAGGGGCACCGTAGGGACCGAAAAAAGTGGTTTCGCATGATAGTCCACCTCGACCCATGTCGACCCTTGCGCGACCCCGACCTTCAGGATTTTGCTCTACGGAAGGGGGTGCACACTTGTGCGACCCCGACCTTCAGGATTCTGCTCTACGGAAGGGGGTGCACAAAAGTGTTCGTAATCAACCTCGGATTGTACTTTTCATCATCTAGGGGCACCGTAGGGACCGAAAAAAGTGGTTTCGCATGATAGTCCACCTCGACCCATGTCGACCCTTGCGCGACCCCGACCTTCAGGATTTTGCTCTACGGAAGGGGGTGCACAAAAGTGTTCGTAATCAACCTCGGATTGTACTTTTCATCATCTAGGGGCACCGTAGGGACCAAAAAAAGTGGTTTCGCATGATAGTCCACCTCGACCCATGTCGACCCTTGCGCGACCCCGACCTTCAGGATTTTGCTCTACGGAAGGGGGTCTACTTATGCGCAACCCCGACCTTCAGGATTTTGCTCTACGGAAGGGGGTCGACTTGTGCGCAACCCCGACCTTCAGGATTTTGCTCTACGGAAGGGGGTCTACTTGTGCGCAACCCCGACCTTCAGGATTTTGCTCTACGGAAGGGGGTGCACAAAAGTGTTCGTAATCAACCTCGGATTGTACTTTTCATCATCTAGGGGCACCGTAGGGACCGAAAAAAGTGGTTTCGCATGATAGTCCACCTCGACCCATGTCGACCCTTGCGCGACCCCGACCTTCAGGATTTTGCTCTACGGAAGGGGGTCTGCTTGTGCGCAACCCCGACCTTCAGGATTTTGCTCTACGGAAGGGGGTGCACAAAAGTGTTCGTAATCAACCTCGGATTGTACTTTTCATCATCTAGGGGCACCGTAGGGACCGAAAAAAGTGGTTTCGCATGATAGTCCACCTCGACCCATGTCGACCCTTGCGCGACCCCGACCTTCAGGATTTTGCTCTACGGAAGGGGGTCTACTTGTGCGCAACCCCGACCTTCAGGATTTTGCTCTACGGAAGGGGGTGCACAAAAGTGTTCGTAATCAACCTCGGATTGTACTTTTCATCATCTAGGGGCACCGTAGGGACCGAAAAAAGTGGTTTCGCATGATAGTCCACCTCGACCCATGTCGACCCTTGCGCGACCCCGACCTTCAGGATTTTGCTCTACGGAAGGGGTCCTCTCTGTACAAGGTTTAGGGGTACATTTTCACCCAAAAACCACTATCGCTCAACCGAAACAACTCCTCGACATGTGTCTTCTCTGTGAATTTGGCCCCGATCTGACGAGTAGTTTTCGAGATATGCCCCTCTGAAGGTACATATTGGGACTTAGCCGATTTTCACCCATTGCGGTGTCTATGGGGTGTTGGGAATCGCTCTACCGACCAGCCGGTTGGAGATATCGAGTTGCGGTCTTCGGCGCGTTTGCTCAACTCCGTAATGCCTACTTTTCGTCCATACACACAACACCTCGCAGAGTTCTCCTTCTGCCAGATATAGCGCGTGCCCCTTTGTTCGTGCACCATTTTGCCCGTTTTTCGCACATTGCCTCGAAACCATGCGTTCGACGGTTTTGCGTCCCAAGCACCGATGTTAGAACACCACCGTGGCTAACTTTCGTCCATATACGCCAACTCCGTGCAATGTCTCCATCACCCTGTTTTTGGGTGAAAACCCATTTCTTGGACTTAGCCGATTTTCACCCATTGCGGTGTCTATGGGGTGTTGGGAATCGCTCTACCGACCAGCCGGTTGGAGATATCGAGTTGCGGTCTTCGGCACGTTTGCTCAACTCCGTAATGCCTACTTTTCGTCCATACACACAACACCTCGCAGAGTTCTCCTTCTGCCAGATATAGCGCGTGCCCCTTTGTGCGTGCACCGTTTTGGCCCGGTTTTCGCACATCGCTTCGAAACCATGCGTGCGGCGGTTTTGCGTCCCAAGTACCGATGTTAGAACACCACCGTGGCTAACTTTTGTCCATATACGCCAAACTTCTCAGACACCTCCATCTGAGAGTATTTCATGTTTTCCCATATATTGCATACTTCCAGGGGTTTTCTTCCATACAACTTTCAATGTTCTGTAAAACACCCGCGCATCGTCCGATTGGACTGAAACTGCTCCGGCGCGCTCTCTGCCGTGCT
>NW_026525483.1:22500-52500 GCF_943737925.1 Anopheles nili | reverse complement strand
GATCCGACCACTCCTTCGACCTGTTTTGGGGTTTTGCAGTTTTCCATGGGGTATTTTGTATGGGGAAAACCGACCCATGCCCGTATCTCCGTACCTAAGCGTTTGACGGTCTTGGACCCCTTTAGGTAAAAGTTGCATTCCGTCAAGCTGAACATTTCACTAGAACATCGCGAAACGATCCGACGACTCCTTCTGGGAGTTTTTGGGGTCCGAAGGTTTTCTGGGACTTAGTCTCTGGAGCAACATTTCTGAAGCTCGGCACGAGCAACCACGCACGTGTCTTATATCTCCGTAAGTAAGGGTCTGACGGTCTTGGACACCTTTAGCAAAAAGTTGCGCCCTATCGAATGGAACATTTCACTAGAACACCACGAAACGATCCGACCACTCCTTCGACCTGTTTTGGGGTTTTGCAGTTTTCCATGGGGTATTTTGTATGGGGAAAACCGACCCATGCCAGTATCTCCGTACCTAAGCGTCTGACGGTCTTGGACCCCTTTAGGTAAAAGTTGCATTCCGTCGAGCTGAACATTTCACTAGAACATCGCGAAACGATCCGACGACTCCTTCTGGGAGTTTTTGGGGTCCGAAGGTTTTCTGGGACTTAGTCTCTGGAGCAACATTTCTGAAGCTCGGCACGAGCAACCACGCACGTGTCTTATATCTCCGTAAGTAAGGGTCTGACGGTCCTGGACACCTTTAGCAAAAAGTTGCGCCCTATCGAATGGAACATTTCACTAGAACACCACGAAACGATCCGACCACTCCTTCGACCTGTTTTGGGGTTTTGCAGTTTTCCATGGGGTATTTTGTATGGGGAAAACCGACCCATGCCCGTATCTCCGTACCTAAGCGTCTGACGGTCTTGGACCCCTTTAGGTAAAAGTTGCATTTTGTCGAGCTGAACATTTTACTAGAACATCGCGAAACGATCCGATGCTTCCTTCTGGGAGTTTTTGGGGTCCGAAGGTTTTCTGGGACTTAGTCTCTGGAGCAACATTTCTGAAGCTCGGCACGAGCAACCACGCACGTGTCTTATATCTCCGTAAGTAAGGGTCTGACGGTCTTGGACACCTTTAGCAAAAAGTTGCGCCCTATCGAATGGAACATTTCACTTGAACACCACGAAACGATCCGACCACTCCTTCGACCTGTTTTGGGGTTTTGCAGTTTTCCATGGGGTATTTTGTATGGGGAAAACCGACCCATGCCCGTATCTCCGTACCTAAGCGTCTGACGGTCTTGAACCCCTTTAGGTAAAAGTTGCATTTCGTTGAGCTGAACATTTCGCTAGAACATCGCGAAACGATCCGACGCCTCCTTCTGGGAGTTTTTGGGGTCCGAAGGTTTTCTGGGACTTAGTCTCTGGAGCAACATTTCTGAAGCTCGGCACGGGCAACCACGCACGTGTCTTATATCTCCGTAAGTAAGGGTCTGACGGTCTTGGACACCTTTAGCAAAAAGTTGCGCCCTATCGAATGGAACATTTCACCAGAACACCACGAAACGATCCGACCACTCCTTCGACCTGTTTTGGGGTTTTGCAGTTTTCCATGGGGTATTTTGTATGGGGAAAACCGACCCATGCCCGTATCTCCGTACCTAAGCGTCTGACGGTCTTGGACCCCTTTAGGTAAAAGTTGCATTTCGTCGAGCTGAACATTTCGCTAGAACATCGCGAAACGATCCGACGCCTCCTTCTGGGAGTTTTTGGGGTCCGAAGGTTTTCTGGGACTTAGTCTCTGGAGCAACATTTCTGAAGCTCGGCACGAGCAACCACGCACGTGTCTTATATCTCCGTAAGTAAGGGTCTGACGGTCTTGGACACCTTTAGCAAAAAGTTGCGCCCTATCGAATGGAACATTTCACTAGAACACCACGAAACGATCCGACCACTCCTTCGACCTGTTTTGGGGTGTTGCAGTTTTCCATGGGGTATTTTGTATGGGGAAAACCGACCCATGCCCGTATCTCCGTACCTAAGCGTCTGACGGTCTTGGACCCCTTTAGGTAAAAGTTGCATTCCGTCGAGCTGAACATTTCACTAGAACATCGCGAAACGATCCGACGCCTCCTTCTGGGAGTTTTTGGGGTCGGAAGGTTTTCTGGGACTTAGTCTCTGGAGCAACATTTCTGAAGCTCGGCACGAGCAACCACGCACGTGTCTTATATCTCCGTAAGTAAGTGTCTGACGGTCTTGGACACCTTTAGCAAAAAGTTGCGCCCTATCGAATGGAACATTTCACTAGAACACCACGAAACGATCCGACCACTCCTTCGACCTGTTTTGGGGTTTTGCAGTTTTCCATGGGGTATTTTGTATGGGGAAAACCGACCCATGCCCGTATCTCCGTACCTAAGCGTCTGACGGTCTTGGACCCCTTTAGATAAAAGTTGCATTTCGTCGAGCTGAACATTTCACTAGAACATCGCGAAACGATCCGACGACTCCTTCTGGGAGTTTTTGGGGTCGGAAGGTTTTCTGGGACTTAGTCTCTGGAGCAACATTTCTGAAGCTCGGCACGAGCAACCACGCACGTGTCTTATATCTCCGTAAGTAAGGGTCTGACGGTCCTGGACACCTTTAGCAAAAAGTTGCGCTCTATCGAATGGAACATTTCACTAGAACACCACGAAACGATCCGACCACTCCTTCGACCTGTTTTGGGGTTTTGCAGTTTTCCATGGGGTATTTTGTATGGGGAAAACCGACCCATGCCCGGATCTCCGTACCTAAGCGTCTGACGGTCTTGAACCCCTTTAGGTAAAAGTTGCATTTCGTCGAGCTGAACATTTCACTAGAACATCGCGAAACGATCCGACGACTCCTTCTGGGAGTTTTTGGGGTCCGAAGGTTTTCTGGGACTTAGTCTCTGGAGCAACATTTCTGAAGCTCGGCACGAGCAACCACGCACGTGTCTTATATCTCCGTAAGTAAGGGTCTGACGGTCTTGGACACCTTTAGCAAAAAGTTGCGCCCTATCGAATGGAACATTTCACTAGAACACCACGAAACGATCCGACCACTCCTTCGACCTGTTTTTGGGTTTTGCAGTTTTCCATGGGGTATTTTGTATGGGGAAAACCGACCCATGCCCGTATCTCCGTACCTAAGCGTCTGACGGTCTTGGACCCCTTAAGGTAAAAGTTGCATTCCGTCGAGCTGAACATTTCACTAGAACATCGCGAAACGATCCGACGACTCCTTCTGGGAGTTTTTGGGGTTGGAAGGTTTTCTGGGACTTAGTCTCTGGAGCAACATTTCTGAAGCTCGGCACGAGCAACCACGCACGTGTCTTATATCTCCGTAAGTAAGGGTCTGACGGTCTTGGACACCTTTAGCAAAAAGTTGCGCCCTATCGAATGGAACATTTCACTAGAACACCACGAAACGATCCGACCACTCCTTCGACCTGTTTTGGGGTTTTGCAGTTTTCCATGGGGTATTTTGTATGGGGAAAACCGACCCATGCCCGTATCTCCGTACCTAAGCGTCTGACGGTCTTGGACCCCTTTAGGTAAAAGTTGCATTTCGTCGAGCTGAACATTTCACTAGAACATCGCGAAACGATCCGACGACTCCTTCTGGGAGTTTTTGGGGTCGGAAGGTTTTCTGGGACTTAGTCTCTGGAGCAACATTTCTGAAGCTCGGCACGAGCAACCACGCACGTGTCTTATATCTCCGTAAGTAAGGGTCTGACGGTCTTGGACACCTTTAGCAAAAAGTTGCGTATAACCATGCTCGTCAATACTCTCGAACACTGTAACTCGATCCGACCACTCCTTGGTACACTTTTGTGGATTGCCGGTTTCGGCTGGGACTTAGTCTCTGGAGACCAAATTCTGAAGCTCGGCGTGGGTACCGGTTTTTCGTGCACGTCAGAGGGCCTCGACCGCCCCGAGAACCCGACCTTCAGGATTTTGCTCTACGGAAGGGGGTGCACAAAAGTGTTCGTAATCAACCTCGGATTGTACTTTTCATCATCTAGGGGCACCGTAGGGACCGAAAAAAGTGGTTTCGCATGATAGTCCACCTCGACCCATGTCGACCCTTGCGCGACCCCGACCTTCAGGATTTTGCTCTACGGAAGGGGGTCGACTTGTGCGCAACCCCGACCTTCAGGATTTTGCTCTACGGAAGGGGGTGCACAAAAGTGTTCGTAATCAACCTCGGATTGTACTTTTCATCATCTAGGGGCACCGTAGGGACCGAAAAAAGTGGTTTCGCATGATAGTCCACCTCGACCCATGTCGACCCTTGCGCGACCCCGACCTTCAGGATTTTGCTCTACGGAAGGGGGTGCACACTTGTGCGCAACCCCGACCTTCAGGATTTTGCTCTACGGAAGGGGGTGCACAAAAGTGTTCGTAATCAACCTCGGATTGTACTTTTCATCATCTAGGGGCACCGTAGGGACCGAAAAAAGTGGTTTCGCATGATAGTCCACCTCGACCCATGTCGACCCTTGCGCGACCCCGACCTTCAGGATTTTGCTCTACGGAAGGGGGTGCACACTTGTGCGCAACCCCGACCTTCAGGATTTTGCTCTACGGAAGGGGGTGCACAAAAGTGTTCGTAATCAACCTCGGATTGTACTTTTCATCATCTAGGGGCACCGTAGGGACCGAAAAAAGTGGTTTCGCATGATAGTCCACCTCGACCCATGTCGACCCTTGCGCGACCCCGACCTTCAGGATTTTGCTCTACGGAAGGGGTCTACCCTTGCGCGACCCCGACCTTCAGGATTTTGCTCTACGGAAGGGGGTGCACAAAAGTGTTCGTAATCAACCTCGGATTGTACTTTTCATCATCTAGGGGCACCGTAGGGACCGAAAAAAGTGGTTTCGCATGATAGTCCACCTCGACCCATGTCGACCCTTGCGCGACCCCGACCTTCAGGATTTTGCTCTACGGAAGGGGGTCTACTTGTGCGCAACCCCGACCTTCAGGATTTTGCTCTACGGAAGGGGGTGCACAAAAGTGTTCGTAATCAACCTCGGATTGTACTTTTCATCATCTAGGGGCACCGTAGGGACCGAAAAAAGTGGTTTCGCATGATAGTCCACCTCGACCCATGTCGACCCTTGCGCGACCCCGACCTTCAGGATTTTGCTCTACGGAAGGGGGTGCACAAAAGTGTTCGTAATCAACCTCGGATTGTACTTTTCATCATCTAGGGGCACCGTAGGGACCGAAAAAAGTGGTTTCGCATGATAGTCCACCTCGACCCATGTCGACCCTTGCGCGACCCCGACCTTCAGGATTTTGCTCTACGGAAGGGGGTCGACTTGTGCGCAACCCCGACCTTCAGGATTTTGCTCTACGGAAGGGGGTGCACAAAAGTGTTCGTAATCAACCTCGGATTGTACTTTTCATCATCTAGGGGCACCGTAGGGACCGAAAAAAGTGGTTTCGCATGATAGTCCACCTCGACCCATGTCGACCCTTGCGCGACCCCGACCTTCAGGATTTTGCTCTACGGAAGGGGGTGCACAAAAGTGTTCGTAATCAACCTCGGATTGTACTTTTCATCATCTAGGGGCACCGTAGGGACCGAAAAAAGTGGTTTCGCATGATAGTCCACCTCGACCCATGACGACCCTTGCGCGACCCCGACCTTCAGGATTTTGCTCTACGGAAGGGGGTCGACCTGTGCGCAACCCCGACCTTCAGGATTTTGCTCTACGGAAGGGGGTGCACAAAAGTGTTCGTAATCAACCTCGGATTGTACTTTTCATCATCTAGGGGCACCGTAGGGACCGAAAAAAGTGGTTTCGCATGATAGTCCACCTCGACCCATGTCGACCCTTGCGCGACCCCGACCTTCAGTATTTTGCTCTACGGAAGGGGGTGCACAAAAGTGTTCGTAATCAACCTCGGATTGTACTTTTCATCATCTAGGGGCACCGTAGGGACCGAAAAAAGTGGTTTCGCATGATAGTCCACCTCGACCCATGTCGACCCTTGCGCGACCCCGACCTTCAGGATTTTGCTCTACGGAAGGGGGTCGACTTGTGCGCAACCCCGACCTTCAGGATTTTGCTCTACGGAAGGGGGTGCACAAAAGTGTTCGTAATCAACCTCGGATTGTACTTTTCATCATCTAGGGGCACCGTAGGGACCGAAAAAAGTGGTTTCGCATGATAGTCCACCTCGACCCATGTCGACCCTTGCGCGACCCCGACCTTCAGGATTTTGCTCTACGGAAGGGGGTCTACTTGTGCGCAACCCCGACCTTCAGGATTTTGCTCTACGGAAGGGGGTGCACAAAAGTGTTCGTAATCAACCTCGGATTGTACTTTTCATCATCTAGGGGCACCGTAGGGACCGAAAAAAGTGGTTTCGCATGATAGTCCACCTCGACCCATGTCGACCCTTGCGCGACCCCGACCTTCAGGATTTTGCTCTACGGAAGGGGGTGCACAAAAGTGTTCGTAATCAACCTCGGATTGTACTTTTCATCATCTAGGGGCACCGTAGGGACCGAAAAAAGTGGTTTCGCATGATAGTCCACCTCGACCCATGTCGACCCTTGCGCGACCCCGACCTTCAGGATTTTGCTCTACGGAAGGGGGTCGACTTGTGCGCAACCCCGACCTTCAGGATTTTGCTCTACGGAAGGGGGTGCACAAAAGTGTTCGTAATCAACCTCGGATTGTACTTTTCATCATCTAGGGGCACCGTAGGGACCGAAAAAAGTGGTTTCGCATGATAGTCCACCTCGACCCATGTCGACCCTTGCGCGACCCCGACCTTCAGGATTTTGCTCTACGGAAGGGGGTCTACTTGTGCGCAACCCCGACCTTCAGGATTTTGCTCTACGGAAGGGGGTGCACAAAAGTGTTCGTAATCAACCTCGGATTGTACTTTTCATCATCTAGGGGCACCGTAGGGACCGAAAAAAGTGGTTTCGCATGATAGTCCACCTCGACCCATGTCGACCCTTGCGCGACCCCGACCTTCAGGATTTTGCTCTACGGAAGGGGGTCTACTTGTGCGCAACCCCGACCTTCAGGATTTTGCTCTACGGAAGGGGGTGCACAAAAGTGTTCGTAATCAACCTCGGATTGTACTTTTCATCATCTAGGGGCACCGTAGGGACCGAAAAAAGTGGTTTCGCATGATAGTCCACCTCGACCCATGTCGACCCTTGCGCGACCCCGACCTTCAGGATTTTGCTCTACGGAAGGGGTCTACCCTTGCTCGACCCCGACCTTCAGGATTTTGCTCTACGGAAGGGGGTCGACTTGTGCGCAACCCCGACCTTCAGGATTTTGCTCTACGGAAGGGGGTGCACAAAAGTGTTCGTAATCAACCTCGGATTGTACTTTTCATCATCTAGGGGCACCGTAGGGACCGAAAAAAGTGGTTTCGCATGATAGTCCACCTCGACCCATGTCGACCCTTGCGCGACCCCGACCTTCAGGATTTTGCTCTACGGAAGGGGGTGCACACTTGTGCGACCCCGACCTTCAGGATTTTGCTCTACGGAAGGGGGTGCACAAAAGTGTTCGTAATCAACCTCGGATTGTACTTTTCATCATCTAGGGGCACCGTAGGGACCGAAAAAAGTGGTTTCGCATGATAGTCCACCTCGACCCATGTCGACCCTTGCGCGACCCCGACCTTCAGGATTTTGCTCTACGGAAGGGGGTGCACAAAAGTGTTCGTAATCAACCTCGGATTGTACTTTTCATCATCTAGGGGCACCGTAGGGACCGAAAAAAGTGGTTTCGCATGATAGTCCACCTCGACCCATGTCGACCCTTGCGCGACCCCGACCTTCAGGATTTTGCTCTACGGAAGGGGGTGCACACTTGTGCGACGCCGACCTTCAGGATTTTGCTCTACGGAAGGGGGTGCACAAAAGTGTTCGTAATCAACCTCGGATTGTACTTTTCATCATCTAGGGGCACCGTAGGGACCGAAAAAAGTGGTTTCGCATGATAGTCCACCTCGACCCATGTCGACCCTTGCGCGACCCCGACCTTCAGGATTTTGCTCTACGGAAGGGGGTCTACTTGTGCGCAACCCCGACCTTCAGGATTTTGCTCTACGGAAGGGGGTGCACAAAAGTGTTCGTAATCAACCTCGGATTGTACTTTTCATCATCTAGGGGCACCGTAGGGACCGAAAAAAGTGGTTTCGCATGATAGTCCACCTCGACCCATGTCGACCCTTGCGCGACCCCGACCTTCAGGATTTTGCTCTACGGAAGGGGGTGCACAAAAGTGTTCGTAATCAACCTCGGATTGTACTTTTCATCATCTAGGGGCACCGTAGGGACCGAAAAAAGTGGTTTCGCATGATAGTCCACCTCGACCCATGTCGACCCTTGCGCGACCCCGACCTTCAGGATTTTGCTCTACGGAAGGGGGTGCACACTTGTGCGACCCCGACCTTCAGGATTTTGCTCTACGGAAGGGGGTGCACAAAAGTGTTCGTAATCAACCTCGGATTGTACTTTTCATCATCTAGGGGCACCGTAGGGACCGAAAAAAGTGGTTTCGCATGATAGTCCACCTCGACCCATGTCGACCCTTGCGCGACCCCGACCTTCAGGATTTTGCTCTACGGAAGGGGGTGCACAAAAGTGTTCGTAATCAACCTCGGATTGTACTTTTCATCATCTAGGGGCACCGTAGGGACCGAAAAAAGTGGTTTCGCATGATAGTCCACCTCGACCCATGTCGACCCTTGCGCGACCCCGACCTTCAGGATTTTGCTCTACGGAAGGGGGTGCACACTTGTGCGACGCCGACCTTCAGGATTTTGCTCTACGGAAGGGGGTGCACAAAAGTGTTCGTAATCAACCTCGGATTGTACTTTTCATCATCTAGGGGCACCGTAGGGACCGAAAAAAGTGGTTTCGCATGATAGTCCACCTCGACCCATGTCGACCCTTGCGCGACCCCGACCTTCAGGATTTTGCTCTACGGAAGGGGGTGCACACTTGTGCGACCCCGACCTTCAGGATTTTGCTCTACGGAAGGGGGTGCACAAAAGTGTTCGTAATCAACCTCGGATTGTACTTTTCATCATCTAGGGGCACCGTAGGGACCGAAAAAAGTGGTTTCGCATGATAGTCCACCTCGACCCATGTCGACCCTTGCGCGACCCCGACCTTCAGGATTTTGCTCTACGGAAGGGGGTGCACAAAAGTGTTCGTAATCAACCTCGGATTGTACTTTTCATCATCTAGGGGCACCGTAGGGACCGAAAAAAGTGGTTTCGCATGATAGTCCACCTCGACCCATGTCGACCCTTGCGCGACCCCGACCTTCAGGATTTTGCTCTACGGAAGGGGGTGCACAAAAGTGTTCGTAATCAACCTCGGATTGTACTTTTCATCATCTAGGGGCACCGTAGGGACCGAAAAAAGTGGTTTCGCATGATAGTCCACCTCGACCCATGTCGACCCTTGCGCGACCCCGACCTTCAGGATTTTGCTCTACGGAAGGGGGTGCACAAAAGTGTTCGTAATCAACCTCGGATTGTACTTTTCATCATCTAGGGGCACCGTAGGGACCGAAAAAAGTGGTTTCGCATGATAGTCCACCTCGACCCATGTCGACCCTTGCGCGACCCCGACCTTCAGGATTTTGCTCTACGGAAGGGGGTCGACTTGTGCGCAACCCCGACCTTCAGGATTTTGCTCTACGGAAGGGGGTCTACTTGTGCGCAACCCCGACCTTCAGGATTTTGCTCTACGGAAGGGGGTGCACAAAAGTGTTCGTAATCAACCTCGGATTGTACTTTTCATCATCTAGGGGCACCGTAGGGACCGAAAAAAGTGGTTTCGCATGATAGTCCACCTCGACCCATGTCGACCCTTGCGCGACCCCGACCTTCAGGATTTTGCTCTACGGAAGGGGGTCTACTTGTGCGCAACCCCGACCTTCAGGATTTTGCTCTACGGAAGGGGGTGCACAAAAGTGTTCGTAATCAACCTCGGATTGTACTTTTCATCATCTAGGGGCACCGTAGGGACCGAAAAAAGTGGTTTCGCATGATAGTCCACCTCGACCCATGTCGACCCTTGCGCGACCCCGACCTTCAGGATTTTGCTCTACGGAAGGGGGTCTACTTGTGCGCAACCCCGACCTTCAGGATTTTGCTCTACGGAAGGGGGTGCACAAAAGTGTTCGTAATCAACCTCGGATTGTACTTTTCATCATCTAGGGGCACCGTAGGGACCGAAAAAAAGTGGTTTCGCATGATAGTCCACCTCGACCCATGTCGACCCTTGCGCGACCCCGACCTTCAGGATTTTGCTCTACGGAAGGGGGTCTACTTGTGCGCAACCCCGACCTTCAGGATTTTGCTCTACGGAAGGGGGTGCACAAAAGTGTTCGTAATCAACCTCGGATTGTACTTTTCATCATCTAGGGGCACCGTAGGGACCGAAAAAAGTGGTTTCGCATGATAGTCCACCTCGACCCATGTCGACCCTTGCGCGACCCCGACCTTCAGGATTTTGCTCTACGGAAGGGGGTGCACAAAAGTGTTCGTAATCAACCTCGGATTGTACTTTTCATCATCTAGGGGCACCGTAGGGACCGAAAAAAGTGGTTTCGCATGATAGTCCACCTCGACCCATGTCGACCCTTGCGCGACCCCGACCTTCAGGATTTTGCTCTACGGAAGGGGGTGCACAAAAGTGTTCGTAATCAACCTCGGATTGTACTTTTCATCATCTAGGGGCACCGTAGGGACCGAAAAAAAGTGGTTTCGCATCATAGTCCACCTCGACCCATGTCGACCCTTGCGCGACCCCGACCTTCAGGATTTTGCTCTACGGAAGGGGGTCTACTTGTGCGCAACCCCGACCTTCAGGATTTTGCTCTACGGAAGGGGGTGCACAAAAGTGTTCGTAATCAACCTCGGATTGTACTTTTCATCATCTAGGGGCACCGTAGGGACCGAAAAAAGTGGTTTCGCATGATAGTCCACCTCGACCCATGTCGACCCTTGCGCGACCCCGACCTTCAGGATTTTGCTCTACGGAAGGGGGTCGACTTGTGCGCAACCCCGACCTTCAGGATTTTGCTCTACGGAAGGGGGTGCACAAAAGTGTTCGTAATCAACCTCGGATTGTACTTTTCATCATCTAGGGGCACCGTAGGGACCGAAAAAAGTGGTTTCGCATGATAGTCCACCTCGACCCATGTCGACCCTTGCGCGACCCCGACCTTCAGGATTTTGCTCTACGGAAGGGGGTGCACAAAAGTGTTCGTAATCAACCTCGGATTGTACTTTTCATCATCTAGGGGCACCGTAGGGACCGAAAAAAGTGGTTTCGCATGATAGTCCACCTCGACCCATGTCGACCCTTGCGCGACCCCGACCTTCAGGATTTTGCTCTACGGAAGGGGGTGCACAAAAGTGTTCGTAATCAACCTCGGATTGTACTTTTCATCATCTAGGGGCACCGTAGGGACCGAAAAAAGTGGTTTCGCATGATAGTCCACCTCGACCCATGTCGACCCTTGCGCGACCCCGACCTTCAGGATTTTGCTCTACGGAAGGGGGTCGACTTGTGCGCAACCCCGACCTTCAGGATTTTGCTCTACGGAAGGGGGTGCACAAAAGTGTTCGTAATCAACCTCGGATTGTACTTTTCATCATCTAGGGGCACCGTAGGGACCGAAAAAAGTGGTTTCGCATGATAGTCCACCTCGACCCATGTCGACCCTTGCGCGACCCCGACCTTCAGGATTTTGCTCTACGGAAGGGGGTCTACTTGTGCGCAACCCCGACCTTCAGGATTTTGCTCTACGGAAGGGGGTGCACAAAAGTGTTCGTAATCAACCTCGGATTGTACTTTTCATCATCTAGGGGCACCGTAGGGACCGAAAAAAGTGGTTTCGCATGATAGTCCACCTCGACCCATGTCGACCCTTGCGCGACCCCCGACCTTCAGGATTTTGCTCTACGGAAGGGGGTCTACTTGTGCGCAAACCCCGACCTTCAGGATTTTGCTCTACGGAAGGGGGTGCACAAAAGTGTTCGTAATCAACCTCGGATTGTACTTTTCATCATCTAGGGGCACCGTAGGGACCGAAAAAAGTGGTTTCGCATGATAGTCCACCTCGACCCATGTCGACCCTTGCGCGACCCCGACCTTCAGGATTTTGCTCTACGGAAGGGGTCTACCCTTGCTCGACCCCGACCTTCAGGATTTTGCTCTACGGAAGGGGGTCGACTTGTGCGCAACCCCGACCTTCAGGATTTTGCTCTACGGAAGGGGGTGCACAAAAGTGTTCGTAATCAACCTCGGATTGTACTTTTCATCATCTAGGGGCACCGTAGGGACCGAAAAAAGTGGTTTCGCATGATAGTCCACCTCGACCCATGTCGACCCTTGCGCGACCCCGACCTTCAGGATTTTGCTCTACGGAAGGGGGTGCACACTTGTGCGACGCCGACCTTCAGGATTTTGCTCTACGGAAGGGGGTGCACAAAAGTGTTCGTAATCAACCTCGGATTGTACTTTTCATCATCTAGGGGCACCGTAGGGACCGAAAAAAGTGGTTTCGCATGATAGTCCACCTCGACCCATGTCGACCCTTGCGCGACCCCGACCTTCAGGATTTTGCTCTACGGAAGGGGGTGCACACTTGTGCGACCCCGACCTTCAGGATTTTGCTCTACGGAAGGGGGTGCACAAAAGTGTTCGTAATCAACCTCGGATTGTACTTTTCATCATCTAGGGGCACCGTAGGGACCGAAAAAAGTGGTTTCGCATGATAGTCCACCTCGACCCATGTCGACCCTTGCGCGACCCCGACCTTCAGGATTTTGCTCTACGGAAGGGGGTCGACTTGTGCGCAACCCCGACCTTCAGGATTTTGCTCTACGGAAGGGGGTGCACAAAAGTGTTCGTAATCAACCTCGGATTGTACTTTTCATCATCTAGGGGCACCGTAGGGACCGAAAAAAGTGGTTTCGCATGATAGTCCACCTCGACCCATGTCGACCCTTGCGCGACCCCGACCTTCAGGATTTTGCTCTACGGAAGGGGGTCTACTTGTGCGCAACCCCGACCTTCAGGATTTTGCTCTACGGAAGGGGGGTGCACAAAAGTGTTCGTAATCAACCTCGGATTGTACTTTTCATCATCTAGGGGCACCGTAGGGACCGAAAAAAGTGGTTTCGCATGATAGTCCACCTCGACCCATGTCGACCCTTGCGCGACCCCGACCTTCAGGATTTTGCTCTACGGAAGGGGGTGCACAAAAGTGTTCGTAATCAACCTCGGATTGTACTTTTCATCATCTAGGGGCACCGTAGGGACCGAAAAAAGTGGTTTCGCATGATAGTCCACCTCGACCCATGTCGACCCTTGCGCGACCCCGACCTTCAGGATTTTGCTCTACGGAAGGGGGTGCACACTTGTGCGACCCCGACCTTCAGGATTTTGCTCTACGGAAGGGGGTGCACAAAAGTGTTCGTAATCAACCTCGGATTGTACTTTTCATCATCTAGGGGCACCGTAGGGACCGAAAAAAAGTGGTTTCGCATGATAGTCCACCTCGACCCATGTCGACCCTTGCGCGACCCCGACCTTCAGGATTTTGCTCTACGGAAGGGGGTGCACAAAAGTGTTCGTAATCAACCTCGGATTGTACTTTTCATCATCTAGGGGCACCGTAGGGACCGAAAAAAGTGGTTTCGCATGATAGTCCACCTCGACCCATGTCGACCCTTGCGCGACCCCCGACCTTCAGGATTTTGCTCTACGGAAGGGGGTGCACACTTGTGCGACGCCGACCTTCAGGATTTTGCTCTACGGAAGGGGGTGCACAAAAGTGTTCGTAATCAACCTCGGATTGTACTTTTCATCATCTAGGGGCACCGTAGGGACCGAAAAAAGTGGTTTCGCATGATAGTCCACCTCGACCCATGTCGACCCTTGCGCGACCCCGACCTTCAGGATTTTGCTCTACGGAAGGGGGTGCACACTTGTGCGACCCCGACCTTCAGGATTTTGCTCTACGGAAGGGGGTGCACAAAAGTGTTCGTAATCAACCTCGGATTGTACTTTTCATCATCTAGGGGCACCGTAGGGACCGAAAAAAGTGGTTTCGCATGATAGTCCACCTCGACCCATGTCGACCCTTGCGCGACCCCGACCTTCAGGATTTTGCTCTACGGAAGGGGGTGCACAAAAGTGTTCGTAATCAACCTCGGATTGTACTTTTCATCATCTAGGGGCACCGTAGGGACCGAAAAAAGTGGTTTCGCATGATAGTCCACCTCGACCCATGTCGACCCTTGCGCGACCCCGACCTTCAGGATTTTGCTCTACGGAAGGGGGTGCACAAAAGTGTTCGTAATCAACCTCGGATTGTACTTTTCATCATCTAGGGGCACCGTAGGGACCGAAAAAAGTGGTTTCGCATGATAGTCCACCTCGACCCATGTCGACCCTTGCGCGACCCCGACCTTCAGGATTTTGCTCTACGGAAGGGGGTGCACAAAAGTGTTCGTAATCAACCTCGGATTGTACTTTTCATCATCTAGGGGCACCGTAGGGACCGAAAAAAGTGGTTTCGCATGATAGTCCACCTCGACCCATGTCGACCCTTGCGCGACCCCGACCTTCAGGATTTTGCTCTACGGAAGGGGGTCGACTTGTGCGCAACCCCGACCTTCAGGATTTTGCTCTACGGAAGGGGGTCTACTTGTGCGCAACCCCGACCTTCAGGATTTTGCTCTACGGAAGGGGGTGCACAAAAGTGTTCGTAATCAACCTCGGATTGTACTTTTCATCATCTAGGGGCACCGTAGGGACCGAAAAAAGTGGTTTCGCATGATAGTCCACCTCGACCCATGTCGACCCTTGCGCGACCCCGACCTTCAGGATTTTGCTCTACGGAAGGGGGTCTACTTGTGCGCAACCCCGACCTTCAGGATTTTGCTCTACGGAAGGGGGTGCACAAAAGTGTTCGTAATCAACCTCGGATTGTACTTTTCATCATCTAGGGGCACCGTAGGGACCGAAAAAAGTGGTTTCGCATGATAGTCCACCTCGACCCATGTCGACCCTTGCGCGACCCCGACCTTCAGGATTTTGCTCTACGGAAGGGGGTCGACTTGTGCGCAACCCCGACCTTCAGGATTTTGCTCTACGGAAGGGGGTCTACTTGTGCGCAACCCCGACCTTCAGGATTTTGCTCTACGGAAGGGGGTGCACAAAAGTGTTCGTAATCAACCTCGGATTGTACTTTTCATCATCTAGGGGCACCGTAGGGACCGAAAAAAGTGGTTTCGCATGATAGTCCACCTCGACCCATGTCGACCCTTGCGCGACCCCGACCTTCAGGATTTTGCTCTACGGAAGGGGGTCTACTTGTGCGCAACCCCGACCTTCAGGATTTTGCTCTACGGAAGGGGGTGCACAAAAGTGTTCGTAATCAACCTCGGATTGTACTTTTCATCATCTAGGGGCACCGTAGGGACCGAAAAAAGTGGTTTCGCATGATAGTCCACCTCGACCCATGTCGACCCTTGCGCGACCCCGACCTTCAGGATTTTGCTCTACGGAAGGGGGTCTACTTGTGCGCAACCCCGACCTTCAGGATTTTGCTCTACGGAAGGGGGTGCACAAAAGTGTTCGTAATCAACCTCGGATTGTACTTTTCATCATCTAGGGGCACCGTAGGGACCGAAAAAAGTGGTTTCGCATGATAGTCCACCTCGACCCATGTCGACCCTTGCGCGACCCCGACCTTCAGGATTTTGCTCTACGGAAGGGGGTGCACAAAAGTGTTCGTAATCAACCTCGGATTGTACTTTTCATCATCTAGGGGCACCGTAGGGACCGAAAAAAGTGGTTTCGCATGATAGTCCACCTCGACCCATGTCGACCCTTGCGCGACCCCGACCTTCAGGATTTTGCTCTACGGAAGGGGGTGCACAAAAGTGTTCGTAATCAACCTCGGATTGTACTTTTCATCATCTAGGGGCACCGTAGGGACCGAAAAAAGTGGTTTCGCATCATAGTCCACCTCGACCCATGTCGACCCTTGCGCGACCCCGACCTTCAGGATTTTGCTCTACGGAAGGGGGTCTACTTGTGCGCAACCCCGACCTTCAGGATTTTGCTCTACGGAAGGGGGTGCACAAAAGTGTTCGTAATCAACCTCGGATTGTACTTTTCATCATCTAGGGGCACCGTAGGGACCGAAAAAAGTGGTTTCGCATGATAGTCCACCTCGACCCATGTCGACCCTTGCGCGACCCCGACCTTCAGGATTTTGCTCTACGGAAGGGGGTCGACTTGTGCGCAACCCCGACCTTCAGGATTTTGCTCTACGGAAGGGGGTGCACAAAAGTGTTCGTAATCAACCTCGGATTGTACTTTTCATCATCTAGGGGCACCGTAGGGACCGAAAAAAGTGGTTTCGCATGATAGTCCACCTCGACCCATGTCGACCCTTGCGCGACCCCGACCTTCAGGATTTTGCTCTACGGAAGGGGGTGCACAAAAGTGTTCGTAATCAACCTCGGATTGTACTTTTCATCATCTAGGGGCACCGTAGGGACCGAAAAAAGTGGTTTCGCATGATAGTCCACCTCGACCCATGTCGACCCTTGCGCGACCCCGACCTTCAGGATTTTGCTCTACGGAAGGGGGTGCACAAAAGTGTTCGTAATCAACCTCGGATTGTACTTTTCATCATCTAGGGGCACCGTAGGGACCGAAAAAAGTGGTTTCGCATGATAGTCCACCTCGACCCATGTCGACCCTTGCGCGACCCCGACCTTCAGGATTTTGCTCTACGGAAGGGGGTCTACTTGTGCGCAACCCCGACCTTCAGGATTTTGCTCTACGGAAGGGGGTGCACAAAAGTGTTCGTAATCAACCTCGGATTGTACTTTTCATCATCTAGGGGCACCGTAGGGACCGAAAAAAGTGGTTTCGCATGATAGTCCACCTCGACCCATGTCGACCCTTGCGCGACCCCGACCTTCAGGATTTTGCTCTACGGAAGGGGGTCGACTTGTGCGCAACCCCGACCTTCAGGATTTTGCTCTACGGAAGGGGGTCTACTTGTGCGCAACCCCGACCTTCAGGATTTTGCTCTACGGAAGGGGGTGCACAAAAGTGTTCGTAATCAACCTCGGATTGTACTTTTCATCATCTAGGGGCACCGTAGGGACCGAAAAAAGTGGTTTCGCATGATAGTCCACCTCGACCCATGTCGACCCTTGCGCGACCCCGACCTTCAGGATTTTGCTCTACGGAAGGGGGTCTACTTGTGCGCAACCCCGACCTTCAGGATTTTGCTCTACGGAAGGGGGTGCACAAAAGTGTTCGTAATCAACCTCGGATTGTACTTTTCATCATCTAGGGGCACCGTAGGGACCGAAAAAAGTGGTTTCGCATGATAGTCCACCTCGACCCATGTCGACCCTTGCGCGACCCCGACCTTCAGGATTTTGCTCTACGGAAGGGGGTCGACTTGTGCGCAACCCCGACCTTCAGGATTTTGCTCTACGGAAGGGGGTGCACAAAAGTGTTCGTAATCAACCTCGGATTGTACTTTTCATCATCTAGGGGCACCGTAGGGACCGAAAAAAGTGGTTTCGCATGATAGTCCACCTCGACCCATGTCGACCCTTGCGCGACCCCGACCTTCAGGATTTTGCTCTACGGAAGGGGGTCTACTTGTGCGCAACCCCGACCTTCAGGATTTTGCTCTACGGAAGGGGGTGCACAAAAGTGTTCGTAATCAACCTCGGATTGTACTTTTCATCATCTAGGGGCACCGTAGGGACCGAAAAAAGTGGTTTCGCATGATAGTCCACCTCGACCCATGTCGACCCTTGCGCGACCCCGACCTTCAGGATTTTGCTCTACGGAAGGGGGTGCACAAAAGTGTTCGTAATCAACCTCGGATTGTACTTTTCATCATCTAGGGGCACCGTAGGGACCGAAAAAAGTGGTTTCGCATGATAGTCCACCTCGACCCATGTCGACCCTTGCGCCACCCCGACCTTCAGGATTTTGCTCTACGGAAGGGGGTGCACACTTGTGCGCAACCCCGACCTTCAGGATTTTGCTCTACGGAAGGGGGTGCACAAAAGTGTTCGTAATCAACCTCGGATTGTACTTTTCATCATCTAGGGGCACCGTAGGGACCGAAAAAAGTGGTTTCGCATGATAGTCCACCTCGACCCATGTCGACCCTTGCGCGACCCCGACCTTCAGGATTTTGCTCTACGGAAGGGGGTGCACACTTGTGCGACCCCGACCTTCAGGATTTTGCTCTACGGAAGGGGGTGCACAAAAGTGTTCGTAATCAACCTCGGATTGTACTTTTCATCATCTAGGGGCACCGTAGGGACCGAAAAAAGTGGTTTCGCATGATAGTCCACCTCGACCCATGTCGACCCTTGCGCGACCCCGACCTTCAGGATTTTGCTCTACGGAAGGGGGTGCACACTTGTGCGACCCCGACCTTCAGGATTTTGCTCTACGGAAGGGGGTGCACAAAAGTGTTCGTAATCAACCTCGGATTGTACTTTTCATCATCTAGGGGCACCGTAGGGACCGAAAAAAGTGGTTTCGCATGATAGTCCACCTCGACCCATGTCGACCCTTGCGCGACCCCGACCTTCAGGATTTTGCTCTACGGAAGGGGGTCGACTTGTGCGCAACCCCGACCTTCAGGATTTTGCTCTACGGAAGGGGGTGCACAAAAGTGTTCGTAATCAACCTCGGATTGTACTTTTCATCATCTAGGGGCACCGTAGGGACCGAAAAAAGTGGTTTCGCATGATAGTCCACCTCGACCCATGTCGACCCTTGCGCGACCCCGACCTTCAGGATTTTGCTCTACGGAAGGGGGTGCACACTTGTGCGACCCCGACCTTCAGGATTTTGCTCTACGGAAGGGGGTGCACAAAAGTGTTCGTAATCAACCTCGGATTGTACTTTTCATCATCTAGGGGCACCGTAGGGACCGAAAAAAGTGGTTTCGCATGATAGTCCACCTCGACCCATGTCGACCCTTGCGCGACCCCGACCTTCAGGATTTTGCCCTACGGAAGGGGGTGCACAAAAGTGTTCGTAATCAACCTCGGATTGTACTTTTCATCATCTAGGGGCACCGTAGGGACCGAAAAAAGTGGTTTCGCATGATAGTCCACCTCGACCCATGTCGACCCTTGCGCGACCCCGACCTTCAGGATTTTGCTCTACGGAAGGGGGTCTACTTGTGCGCAACCCCGACCTTCAGGATTTTGCTCTACGGAAGGGGGTGCACAAAAGTGTTCGTAATCAACCTCGGATTGTACTTTTCATCATCTAGGGGCACCGTAGGGACCGAAAAAAGTGGTTTCGCATGATAGTCCACCTCGACCCATGTCGACCCTTGCGCGACCCCGACCTTCAGGATTTTGCTCTACGGAAGGGGGTGCACAAAAGTGTTCGTAATCAACCTCGGATTGTACTTTTCATCATCTAGGGGCACCGTAGGGACCGAAAAAAGTGGTTTCGCATGATAGTCCACCTCGACCCATGTCGACCCTTGCGCGACCCCGACCTTCAGGATTTTGCTCTACGGAAGGGGGTCTACTTGTGCGCAACCCCGACCTTCAGGATTTTGCTCTACGGAAGGGGGTGCACACTTGTGCGCAACCCCGACCTTCAGGATTTTGCTCTACGGAAGGGGGTGCACAAAAGTGTTCGTAATCAACCTCGGATTGTACTTTTCATCATCTAGGGGCACCGTAGGGACCGAAAAAAGTGGTTTCGCATGATAGTCCACCTCGACCCATGTCGACCCTTGCGCGACCCCGACCTTCAGGATTTTGCTCTACGGAAGGGGGTGCACAAAAGTGTTCGTAATCAACCTCGGATTGTACTTTTCATCATCTAGGGGCACCGCAGGGACCGAAAAAAGTGGTTTCGCATGATAGTCCACCTCGACCCATGTCGACCCTTGCGCGACCCCGACCTTCAGGATTTTGCTCTACGGAAGGGGGTGCACAAAAGTGTTCGTAATCAACCTCGGATTGTACTTTTCATCATCTAGGGGCACCGTAGGGACCGAAAAAAGTGGTTTCGCATGATAGTCCACCTCGACCCATGTCGACCCTTGCGCGACCCCGACCTTCAGGATTTTGCTCTACGGAAGGGGGTGCACAAAAGTGTTCGTAATCAACCTCGGATTGTACTTTTCATCATCTAGGGGCACCGTAGGGACCGAAAAAAGTGGTTTCGCATGATAGTCCACCTCGACCCATGTCGACCCTTGCGCGACCCCGACCTTCAGGATTTTGCTCTACGGAAGGGGGTGCACACTTGTGCGACCCCGACCTTCAGGATTTTGCTCTACGGAAGGGGGTGCACAAAAGTGTTCGTAATCAACCTCGGATTGTACTTTTCATCATCTAGGGGCACCGTAGGGACCGAAAAAAGTGGTTTCGCATGATAGTCCACCTCGACCCATGTCGACCCTTGCGCGACCCCGACCTTCAGGATTTTGCTCTACGGAAGGGGGTGCACAAAAGTGTTCGTAATCAACCTCGGATTGTACTTTTCATCATCTAGGGGCACCGTAGGGACCGAAAAAAGTGGTTTCGCATGATAGTCCACCTCGACCCATGTCGACCCTTGCGCGACCCCGACCTTCAGGATTTTGCTCTACGGAAGGGGGTCGACTTGTGCGCAACCCCGACCTTCAGGATTTTGCTCTACGGAAGGGGGTGCACAAAAGTGTTCGTAATCAACCTCGGATTGTACTTTTCATCATCTAGGGGCACCGTAGGGACCGAAAAAAGTGGTTTCGCATGATAGTCCACCTCGACCCATGTCGACCCTTGCGCGACCCCGACCTTCAGGATTTTGCTCTACGGAAGGGGGTCTACTTGTGCGCAACCCCGACCTTCAGGATTTTGCTCTACGGAAGGGGGTGCACAAAAGTGTTCGTAATCAACCTCGGATTGTACTTTTCATCATCTAGGGGCACCGTAGGGACCGAAAAAAGTGGTTTCGCATGATAGTCCACCTCGACCCATGTCGACCCTTGCGCGACCCCGACCTTCAGGATTTTGCTCTACGGAAGGGGGTGCACAAAAGTGTTCGTAATCAACCTCGGATTGTACTTTTCATCATCTAGGGGCACCGTAGGGACCGAAAAAAGTGGTTTCGCATGATAGTCCACCTCGACCCATGTCGACCCTTGCGCCACCCCGACCTTCAGGATTTTGCTCTACGGAAGGGGGTGCACACTTGTGCGCAACCCCGACCTTCAGGATTTTGCTCTACGGAAGGGGGTGCACAAAAGTGTTCGTAATCAACCTCGGATTGTACTTTTCATCATCTAGGGGCACCGTAGGGACCGAAAAAAGTGGTTTCGCATGATAGTCCACCTCGACCCATGTCGACCCTTGCGCGACCCCGACCTTCAGGATTTTGCTCTACGGAAGGGGGTGCACACTTGTGCGACCCCGACCTTCAGGATTTTGCTCTACGGAAGGGGGTGCACAAAAGTGTTCGTAATCAACCTCGGATTGTACTTTTCATCATCTAGGGGCACCGTAGGGACCGAAAAAAGTGGTTTCGCATGATAGTCCACCTCGACCCATGTCGACCCTTGCGCGACCCCGACCTTCAGGATTTTGCTCTACGGAAGGGGGTGCACACTTGTGCGACCCCGACCTTCAGGATTTTGCTCTACGGAAGGGGGTGCACAAAAGTGTTCGTAATCAACCTCGGATTGTACTTTTCATCATCTAGGGGCACCGTAGGGACCGAAAAAAGTGGTTTCGCATGATAGTCCACCTCGACCCATGTCGACCCTTGCGCGACCCCGACCTTCAGGATTTTGCTCTACGGAAGGGGGTCGACTTGTGCGCAACCCCGACCTTCAGGATTTTGCTCTACGGAAGGGGGTGCACAAAAGTGTTCGTAATCAACCTCGGATTGTACTTTTCATCATCTAGGGGCACCGTAGGGACCGAAAAAAGTGGTTTCGCATGATAGTCCACCTCGACCCATGTCGACCCTTGCGCGACCCCGACCTTCAGGATTTTGCTCTACGGAAGGGGGTGCACACTTGTGCGACCCCGACCTTCAGGATTTTGCTCTACGGAAGGGGGTGCACAAAAGTGTTCGTAATCAACCTCGGATTGTACTTTTCATCATCTAGGGGCACCGTAGGGACCGAAAAAAGTGGTTTCGCATGATAGTCCACCTCGACCCATGTCGACCCTTGCGCGACCCCGACCTTCAGGATTTTGCCCTACGGAAGGGGGTGCACAAAAGTGTTCGTAATCAACCTCGGATTGTACTTTTCATCATCTAGGGGCACCGTAGGGACCGAAAAAAGTGGTTTCGCATGATAGTCCACCTCGACCCATGTCGACCCTTGCGCGACCCCGACCTTCAGGATTTTGCTCTACGGAAGGGGGTCTACTTGTGCGCAACCCCGACCTTCAGGATTTTGCTCTACGGAAGGGGGTGCACAAAAGTGTTCGTAATCAACCTCGGATTGTACTTTTCATCATCTAGGGGCACCGTAGGGACCGAAAAAAGTGGTTTCGCATGATAGTCCACCTCGACCCATGTCGACCCTTGCGCGACCCCGACCTTCAGGATTTTGCTCTACGGAAGGGGGTGCACAAAAGTGTTCGTAATCAACCTCGGATTGTACTTTTCATCATCTAGGGGCACCGTAGGGACCGAAAAAAGTGGTTTCGCATGATAGTCCACCTCGACCCATGTCGACCCTTGCGCGACCCCGACCTTCAGGATTTTGCTCTACGGAAGGGGGTCGACTTGTGCGCAACCCCGACCTTCAGGATTTTGCTCTACGGAAGGGGGTGCACACTTGTGCGCAACCCCGACCTTCAGGATTTTGCTCTACGGAAGGGGGTGCACAAAAGTGTTCGTAATCAACCTCGGATTGTACTTTTCATCATCTAGGGGCACCGTAGGGACCGAAAAAAGTGGTTTCGCATGATAGTCCACCTCGACCCATGTCGACCCTTGCGCGACCCCGACCTTCAGGATTTTGCTCTACGGAAGGGGGTGCACAAAAGTGTTCGTAATCAACCTCGGATTGTACTTTTCATCATCTAGGGGCACCGCAGGGACCGAAAAAAGTGGTTTCGCATGATAGTCCACCTCGACCCATGTCGACCCTTGCGCGACCCCGACCTTCAGGATTTTGCTCTACGGAAGGGGGTGCACAAAAGTGTTCGTAATCAACCTCGGATTGTACTTTTCATCATCTAGGGGCACCGTAGGGACCGAAAAAAGTGGTTTCGCATGATAGTCCACCTCGACCCATGTCGACCCTTGCGCGACCCCGACCTTCAGGATTTTGCTCTACGGAAGGGGGTGCACAAAAGTGTTCGTAATCAACCTCGGATTGTACTTTTCATCATCTAGGGGCACCGTAGGGACCGAAAAAAGTGGTTTCGCATGATAGTCCACCTCGACCCATGTCGACCCTTGCGCGACCCCGACCTTCAGGATTTTGCTCTACGGAAGGGGGTGCACACTTGTGCGACCCCGACCTTCAGGATTTTGCTCTACGGAAGGGGGTGCACAAAAGTGTTCGTAATCAACCTCGGATTGTACTTTTCATCATCTAGGGGCACCGTAGGGACCGAAAAAAGTGGTTTCGCATGATAGTCCACCTCGACCCATGTCGACCCTTGCGCGACCCCGACCTTCAGGATTTTGCTCTACGGAAGGGGGTGCACAAAAGTGTTCGTAATCAACCTCGGATTGTACTTTTCATCATCTAGGGGCACCGTAGGGACCGAAAAAAGTGGTTTCGCATGATAGTCCACCTCGACCCATGTCGACCCTTGCGCGACCCCGACCTTCAGGATTTTGCTCTACGGAAGGGGGTGCACAAAAGTGTTCGTAATCAACCTCGGATTGTACTTTTCATCATCTAGGGGCACCGTAGGGACCGAAAAAAGTGGTTTCGCATGATAGTCCACCTCGACCCATGTCGACCCTTGCGCGACCCCGACCTTCAGGATTTTGCTCTACGGAAGGGGGTGCACACTTGTGCGACCCCGACCTTCAGGATTTTGCTCTACGGAAGGGGGTGCACAAAAGTGTTCGTAATCAACCTCGGATTGTACTTTTCATCATCTAGGGGCACCGTAGGGACCGAAAAAAGTGGTTTCGCATGATAGTCCACCTCGACCCATGTCGACCCTTGCGCGACCCCGACCTTCAGGATTTTGCTCTACGGAAGGGGGTGCACACTTGTGCGACCCCGACCTTCAGGATTTTGCTCTACGGAAGGGGGTGCACAAAAGTGTTCGTAATCAACCTCGGATTGTACTTTTCATCATCTAGGGGCACCGTAGGGACCGAAAAAAGTGGTTTCGCATGATAGTCCACCTCGACCCATGTCGACCCTTGCGCGACCCCGACCTTCAGGATTTTGCTCTACGGAAGGGGGTGCACAAAAGTGTTCGTAATCAACCTCGGATTGTACTTTTCATCATCTAGGGGCACCGTAGGGACCGAAAAAAGTGGTTTCGCATGATAGTCCACCTCGACCCATGTCGACCCTTGCGCGACCCCGACCTCCAGGATTTTGCTCTACGGAAGGGGGTCTACTTGTGCGCAACCCCGACCTTCAGGATTTTGCTCTACGGAAGGGGGTGCACAAAAGTGTTCGTAATCAACCTCGGATTGTACTTTTCATCATCTAGGGGCACCGTAGGGACCGAAAAAAGTGGTTTCGCATGATAGTCCACCTCGACCCATGTCGACCCTTGCGCGACCCCGACCTTCAGGATTTTGCTCTACGGAAGGGGGTCGACTTGTGCGCAACCCCGACCTTCAGGATTTTGCTCTACGGAAGGGGGTGCACAAAAGTGTTCGTAATCAACCTCGGATTGTACTTTTCATCATCTAGGGGCACCGTAGGCACCGAAAAAAGTGGTTTCGCATGATAGTCCACCTCGACCCATGTCGACCCTTGCGCGACCCCGACCTTCAGGATTTTGCTCTACGGAAGGGGGTGCACACTTGCGCGACCCCGACCTTCAGGATTTTGCTCTACGGAAGGGGGTGCACAAAAGTGTTCGTAATCAACCTCGGATTGTACTTTTCATCATCTAGGGGCACCGTAGGGACCGAAAAAAGTGGTTTCGCATGATAGTCCACCTCGACCCATGTCGACCCTTGCGCGACCCCGACCTTCAGGATTTTGCTCTACGGAAGGGGGTGCACAAAAGTGTTCGTAATCAACCTCGGATTGTACTTTTCATCATCTAGGGGCACCGTAGGGACCGAAAAAAGTGGTTTCGCATGATAGTCCACCTCGACCCATGTCGACCCTTGCGCGACCCCGACCTTCAGGATTTTGCTCTACGGAAGGGGGTCTACTTGTGCGCGACCCCGACCTTCAGGATTTTGCTCTACGGAAGGGGGTGCACAAAAGTGTTCGTAATCAACCTCGGATTGTACTTTTCATCATCTAGGGGCACCGTAGGGACCGAAAAAAGTGGTTTCGCATGATAGTCCACCTCGACCCATGTCGACCCTTGCGCGACCCCGACCTTCAGGATTTTGCTCTACGGAAGGGGGTGCACAAAAGTGTTCGTAATCAACCTCGGATTGTACTTTTCATCATCTAGGGGCACCGTAGGGACCGAAAAAAGTGGTTTCGCATGATAGTCCACCTCGACCCATGTCGACCCTTGCGCGACCCCGACCTTCAGGATTTTGCTCTACGGAAGGGGGTGCACACTTGCGCGACCCCGACCTTCAGGATTTTGCTCTACGGAAGGGGGTGCACAAAAGTGTTCGTAATCAACCTCGGATTGTACTTTTCATCATCTAGGGGCACCGTAGGGACCGAAAAAAGTGGTTTCGCATGATAGTCCACCTCGACCCATGTCGACCCTTGCGCGACCCCGACCTTCAGGATTTTGCTCTACGGAAGGGGGTGCACACTTGCGCGACCCCGACCTTCAGGATTTTGCTCTACGGAAGGGGGTGCACAAAAGTGTTCGTAATCAACCTCGGATTGTACTTTTCATCATCTAGGGGCACCGTAGGGACCGAAAAAAGTGGTTTCGCATGATAGTCCACCTCGACCCATGTCGACCCTTGCGCGACCCCGACCTTCAGGATTTTGCTCTACGGAAGGGGGTCGACTTGTGCGCAACCCCGACCTTCAGGATTTTGCTCTACGGAAGGGGGTGCACAAAAGTGTTCGTAATCAACCTCGGATTGTACTTTTCATCATCTAGGGGCACCGTAGGCACCGAAAAAAGTGGTTTCGCATGATAGTCCACCTCGACCCATGTCGACCCTTGCGCGACCCCGACCTTCAGGATTTTGCTCTACGGAAGGGGGTGCACACTTGCGCGACCCCGACCTTCAGGATTTTGCTCTACGGAAGGGGGTGCACAAAAGTGTTCGTAATCAACCTCGGATTGTACTTTTCATCATCTAGGGGCACCGTAGGGACCGAAAAAAGTGGTTTCGCATGATAGTCCACCTCGACCCATGTCGACCCTTGCGCGACCCCGACCTTCAGGATTTTGCTCTACGGAAGGGGGTGCACACTTGCGCGACCCCGACCTTCAGGATTTTGCTCTACGGAAGGGGGTGCACAAAAGTGTTCGTAATCAACCTCGGATTGTACTTTTCATCATCTAGGGGCACCGTAGGGACCGAAAAAAGTGGTTTCGCATGATAGTCCACCTCGACCCATGTCGACCCTTGCGCGACCCCGACCTTCAGTATTTTGCTCTACGGAAGGGGGTGCACACTTGCGCGACCCCGACCTTCAGGATTTTGCTCTACGGAAGGGGGTGCACAAAAGTGTTCGTAATCAACCTCGGATTGTACTTTTCATCATCTAGGGGCACCGTAGGGACCGAAAAAAGTGGTTTCGCATGATAGTCCACCTCGACCCATGTCGACCCTTGCGCGACCCCGACCTTCAGGATTTTGCTCTACGGAAGGGGGTCTACTTGTGCGCAACCCCGACCTTCAGGATTTTGCTCTACGGAAGGGGGTGCACAAAAGTGTTCGTAATCAACCTCGGATTGTACTTTTCATCATCTAGGGGCACCGTAGGGACCGAAAAAAGTGGTTTCGCATGATAGTCCACCTCGACCCATGTCGACCCTTGCGCGACCCCGACCTTCAGGATTTTGCTCTACGGAAGGGGGTCTACTTGTGCGCAACCCCGACCTTCAGGATTTTGCTCTACGGAAGGGGGTCTACTTGTGCGCAACCCCGACCTTCAGGATTTTGCTCTACGGAAGGGGGTGCACAAAAGTGTTCGTAATCAACCTCGGATTGTACTTTTCATCATCTAGGGGCACCGTAGGGACCGAAAAAAGTGGTTTCGCATGATAGTCCACCTCGACCCATGTCGACCCTTGCGCGACCCCGACCTTCAGGATTTTGCTCTACGGAAGGGGGTCGACTTGTGCGCAACCCCGACCTTCAGGATTTTGCTCTACGGAAGGGGGTGCACAAAAGTGTTCGTAATCAACCTCGGATTGTACTTTTCATCATCTAGGGGCACCGTAGGGACCGAAAAAAGTGGTTTCGCATGATAGTCCACCTCGACCCATGTCGACCCTTGCGCGACCCCGACCTTCAGGATTTTGCTCTACGGAAGGGGGTGCACAAAAGTGTTCGTAATCAACCTCGGATTGTACTTTTCATCATCTAGGGGCACCGTAGGGACCGAAAAAAGTGGTTTCGCATGATAGTCCACCTCGACCCATGTCGACCCTTGCGCGACCCCGACCTTCAGGATTTTGCTCTACGGAAGGGGGTGCACAAAAGTGTTCGTAATCAACCTCGGATTGTACTTTTCATCATCTAGGGGCACCGTAGGGACCGAAAAAAGTGGTTTCGCATGATAGTCCACCTCGACCCATGTCGACCCTTGCGCGACCCCGACCTTCAGGATTTTGCTCTACGGAAGGGGGTGCACACTTGCGCGACCCCGACCTTCAGGATTTTGCTCTACGGAAGGGGGTGCACAAAAGTGTTCGTAATCAACCTCGGATTGTACTTTTCATCATCTAGGGGCACCGTAGGGACCGAAAAAAGTGGTTTCGCATGATAGTCCACCTCGACCCATGTCGACCCTTGCGCGACCCCGACCTTCAGGATTTTGCTCTACGGAAGGGGGTGCACACTTGCGCGACCCCGACCTTCAGGATTTTGCTCTACGGAAGGGGGTGCACAAAAGTGTTCGTAATCAACCTCGGATTGTACTTTTCATCATCTAGGGGCACCGTAGGGACCGAAAAAAGTGGTTTCGCATGATAGTCCACCTCGACCCATGTCGACCCTTGCGCGACCCCGACCTTCAGGATTTTGCTCTACGGAAGGGGGTCTACTTGTGCGCAACCCCGACCTTCAGGATTTTGCTCTACGGAAGGGGGTGCACAAAAGTGTTCGTAATCAACCTCGGATTGTACTTTTCATCATCTAGGGGCACCGTAGGGACCGAAAAAAGTGGTTTCGCATGATAGTCCACCTCGACCCATGTCGACCCTTGCGCGACCCCGACCTTCAGGATTTTGCTCTACGGAAGGGGGTGCACAAAAGTGTTCGTAATCAACCTCGGATTGTACTTTTCATCATCTAGGGGCACCGTAGGGACCGAAAAAAGTGGTTTCGCATGATAGTCCACCTCGACCCATGTCGACCCTTGCGCGACCCCGACCTTCAGGATTTTGCTCTACGGAAGGGGGTCTACTTGTGCGCAACCCCGACCTTCAGGATTTTGCTCTACGGAAGGGGGTGCACAAAAGTGTTCGTAATCAACCTCGGATTGTACTTTTCATCATCTAGGGGCACCGTAGGGACCGAAAAAAGTGGTTTCGCATGATAGTCCACCTCGACCCATGTCGACCCTTGCGCGACCCCGACCTTCAGGATTTTGCTCTACGGAAGGGGTCCTCTCTGTACAAGGTTTAGGGGTACATTTTCACCCAAAAACCACTATCGCTCAACCGAAACAACTCCTCGACATGTGTCTTCTCTGTGAATTTGGCCCCGATCTGACGAGAAGTTTTCGAGATATGCCCCTCTGAAGGTACATATTGGGACTTAGCCGATTTTCACCCATTGCGGTGTCTATGGGGTGTTGGAAATCGCTCTACCGACCAGCCGGTTGGAGATATCGATTCCCGGTCTTCGGCGCGTTTGCTCAACTTCGTAATGCCTACTTTTCGTCCATACACACAACACCTCGCAGAGTTCTCCTTCTGCCAGATGTAGCGCGTGCCCCTATGTTCGTGCACCGTTTTGGCCCGTTTTTCGCACATTGCCTCGAAACCATGCGTTCGACGGTTTTGCGTCCCAAGCACCGATGTTAGAACACCACCGTGGCTAACTTTCGTCCATATACGCCAACTCCGTGCAATGTCTCCATCACCCTGTTTTTGGGTGAAAACCCATTTCTGGGACTTAGCCGATTTTCACCCATTGCGGTGTCTATGGGGTGTTGGGAATCGCTCTACCGACCAGCCGGTTGGGGATATCGATTCCCGGTCTTTGGCGCGTTTGCTCAACTCCGTAATGCCTACTTTTCGTCCATACACACAACACCTCGCAGAGTTCTCCTTCTGCTAGATATAGCGCGTGCCCCTTTGTTCGTGCACCATTTTGGCCCGTTTTTCGCACATTGCCTCGAAACCATGCGTCCGACGCTTTTGCGTTCCACGCACCGATGTTAGAACACCACCGTGGCTAACTTTCGTCCATATACGCCAACTCCGTGCAATGTCTCCATCACCCTGTTTTTGGGTGAAAACCCATTTCAGGGACTTAGCCGATTTTCACCCATTGCGGTGTCTATGGGGTGTTGGGAATCGCTCTACCGACCAGCCGGTTGGAGATATCGATTCCCGGTCTTCGGCGCGTTTGCTCAACTCTGTAATGCCTACTTTTCGTCCATACACACAACACCTCGCAGAGTTCTCCTTCTGCCACATATAGCACCTGCCCATATGTTCGTGCA
>NW_026525483.1:7500-12500 GCF_943737925.1 Anopheles nili | reverse complement strand
CGGTCTTGGACCCCTTTAGGTAAAAGTTGCATTCCGTCGAGCTGAACATTTCACTAGAACATCGCGAAACGATCCGACGCCTCCTTCTGGGAGTTTTTGGGGTCCGAAGGTTTTCCGGGACTTAGTCTCTGGAGCAACATTTCTGAAGCTCGGCACGAGCAACCACGCACGTGTCTTATATCTCCGTAAGTAAGGGTCTGACGGTCTTGGACACCTTTAGCAAAAAGTTGCGCCTTATCGAATGGAACATTTCACTAGAACACCACGAAACGATCCGACCACTCCTTCGACCTGTTTTGGGGTTTTGCAGTTTTCCATGGGGTATTTTGTATGGGGAAAACCGACCCATGCCCGTATCTCCGTACCTAAGCGTCTGACGGTCTTGGACCCCTTTAGGTAAAAGTTGCATTTTGTCGAGCTGAACATTTCACTAGAACATCGCGAAACGATCCGACGACTCCTTCTGGGAGTTTTTGGGGTCGGAAGGTTTTCTGGGACTTGGTCTCTGGAGCAACATTTCTGAAGCTCGGCACGAGCAACCACGCACGTGTCTTATATCTCCGTAAGTAAGGGTCTGACGGTCTTGGACACCTTTAGCAAAAAGTTGCGCCCTATGGAATGGAACATTTCACTAGAACACCACGAAACGATCCGACCACTCCTTCGACCTGTTTTGGGGTTTTGCAGTTTTCCATGGGGTATTTTGTATGGGGAAAACCGACCCATGCCCGTATCTCCGTACCTAAGCGTCTGACGGTCTTGGACCCCTTTAGGTAAAAGTTGCATTTCGTCGAGCTGAACATTTCACTAGAACATCGCGAAACGATCCGAGGCCTCCTTCTGGGAGTTTTTGGGGTCGGAAGGTTTTCTGGGACTTAGTCTCTGGAGCAACATTTCTGAAGCTCGGCACGAGCAACCACGCACGTGTCTTATATCTCCGTAAGTAAGGGTCTGACGGTCTTGGACACCTTTAGCAAAAAGTTGCGCCCTATGGAATGGAACATTTCACTAGAACACCACGAAACGATCCGACCACTCCTTCGACCTGTTTTGGGGTTTTGCAGTTTTCCATGGGGTATTTTGTATGGGGAAAACCGACCCATGCCCGTATCTCCGTACCTAAGCGTCTGACGGTCTTGGACCCCTTTAGGTAAAAGTTGCATTTCGTCGAGCTGAACATTTCACTAGAACATCGCGAAACGATCCGAGGCCTCCTTCTGGGAGTTTTTGGGGTCGGAAGGTTTTCTGGGACTTAGTCTCTGGAGCAACATTTCTGAAGCTCGGCACGAGCAACCACGCACGTGTCTTATATCTCCGTAAGTAAGGGTCTGACGGTCTTGGACACCTTTAGCAAAAAGTTGCGCCCTATCGAATGGAACATTTCACTAGAACACCACGAAACGATCCGACCACTCCTTCGACCTGTTTTGGGGTTTTGCAGTTTTCCATGGGGTATTTTGTATGGGGAAAACCGACCCATGCCCGTATCTCCGTACCTAAGCGTCTGACGGTCTTGGACCCCTTTAGGTAAAAGTTGCATTTCGTCGAGCTGAACATTTCACTAGAACATCGCGAAACGATCCGAGGCCTCCTTCTGGGAGTTTTTGGGGTCGGAAGGTTTTCTGGGACTTAGTCTCTGGAGCAACATTTCTGAAGCTCGGCACGAGCAACCACGCACGTGTCTTATATCTCCGTAAGTAAGGGTCTGACGGTCTTGGACACCTTTAGCAAAAAGTTGCGCCCTATGGAATGGAACATTTCACTAGAACACCACGAAACGATCCGACCACTCCTTCGACCTGTTTTGGGGTTTTGCAGTTTTCCATGGGGTATTTTGTATGGGGAAAACCGACCCATGCCCGTACCTCCGTACCTAAGCGTCTGACGGTCTTGGACCCCTTTAGGTAAAAGTTGCATTCCGTCGAGCTGAACATTTCACTAGAACATCGCGAAACGATCCGACGACTCCTTCTGGGAGTTTTTGGGGTCCGAAGGTTTTCTGGGACTTAGTCTCTGGAGCAACATTTCTGAAGCTCGGCACGAGCAACCACGCACGTGTCTTATATCTCCGTAAGTAAGGGTCTGACGGTCTTGGACACCTTTAGCAAAAAGTTGCGCCCTATCGAATGGAACATTTCACTAGAACACCACGAAACGATCCGACCACTCCTTCGACCTGTTTTGGGGTTTTGCAGTTTTCCATGGGGTATTTTGTATGGGGAAAACCGACCCATGCCCGTATCTCCGTACCTAAGCGTCTGACGGTCTTGGACCCCTTTAGGTAAAAGTTGCATTCCGTCGAGCTGAACATTTCACTAGAACATCGCGAAACGATCCGACGACTCCTTCTGGGAGTTTTTGGGGTCCGAAGGTTTTCTGGGACTTAGTCTCTGGAGCAACATTTCTGAAGCTCGGCACGAGCAACCACGCACGTGTCTTATATCTCCGTAAGTAAGGGTCTGACGGTCTTGGACACCTTTAGCAAAAAGTTGCGCCCTATCGAATGGAACATTTCACTAGAACACCACGAAACGATCCGACCACTCCTTCGACCTGTTTTGGGGTTTTGCAGTTTTCCATGGGGTATTTTGTATGGGGAAAACCGACCCATGCCCGTATCTCCGTACCTAAGCGTCTGACGGTCTTGGACCCCTTTAGGTAAAAGTTGCATTCCGTCGAGCTGAACATTTCACTAGAACATCGCGAAACGATCCGACGACTCCTTCTGGGAGTTTTTGGGGTCCGAAGGTTTTCTGGGACTTAGTCTCTGGAGCAACATTTCTGAAGCTCGGCACGAGCAACCACGCACGTGTCTTATATCTCCGTAAGTAAGGGTCTGACGGTCTTGGACACCTTTAGCAAAAAGTTGCGCCCTATCGAATGGAACATTTCACTAGAACACCACGAAACGATCCGACCACTCCTTCGACCTGTTTTGGGGTTTTGCAGTTTTCCATGGGGTATTTTGTATGGGGAAAACCGACCCATGCCCGTATCTCCGTACCTAAGCGTCTGACGGTCTTGGACCCCTTTAGGTAAAAGTTGCATTCCGTCGAGCTGAACATTTCACTAGAACATCGCGAAACGATCCGACGACTCCTTCTGGGAGTTTTTGGGGTCCGAAGGTTTTCTGGGACTTAGTCTCTGGAGCAACATTTCTGAAGCTCGGCACGAGCAACCACGCACGTGTCTTATATCTCCGTAAGTAAGGGTCTGACGGTCTTGGACACCTTTAGCAAAAAGTTGCGTCTTATCAAATGGAACATTTCACTAGAACACCACGAAACGATCCGACCACTCCTTCGACCTGTTTTGGGGTTTTGCAGTTTTCCATGGGGTATTTTGTATGGGGAAAACCGACCCATGCCCGTATCTCCGTACCTAAGCGTCTGACGGTCTTGGACCCCTTTAGGTAAAAGTTGCATTCCGTCGAGCTGAACATTTCACTAGAACATCGCGAAACGATCCGACGACTCCTTCTGGGAGTTTTTGGGGTCCGAAGGTTTTCTGGGACTTAGTCTCTGGAGCAACATTTCTGAAGCTCGGCACGAGCAACCACGCACGTGTCTTATATCTCCGTAAGTAAGGGTCTGACGGTCTTGGACACCTTTAGCAAAAAGTTGCGCCCTATCGAATGGAACATTTCACTAGAACACCACGAAACGATCCGACCACTCCTTCGACCTGTTTTGGGGTTTTGCAGTTTTCCATGGGGTATTTTGTATGGGGAAAACCGACCCATGCCCGTATCTCCGTACCTAAGCATCTGACGGTCTTGGACCCCTTTAGGTAAAAGTTGCATTCCGTCGAGCTGAACATTTCACTAGAACATCGCGAAACGATCCGACGACTCCTTCTGGGAGTTTTTGGGGTCGGAAGGTTTTCTGGGACTTAGTCTCTGGAGCAACATTTCTGAAGCTCGGCACGAGCAACCACGCACGTGTCTTATATCTCCGTAAGTAAGTGTCTGACGGTCTTGGACACCTTTAGCAAAAAGTTGCGCCCTATCGAATGGAACATTTCACTAGAACACCAGGAAACGATCCGACCACTCCTTCGACCTGTTTTTGGGTTTTGCAGTTTTCCATGGGGTATTTTGTATGGGGAAAACCGACCCATGCCAGTTTCTCCGTACCTAAGCGTCTGACGGTCTTGGACCCCTTGAGGTAAAAGTTGCATTTCGTCGAGCTGAACATTTCACTAGAACATCGCGAAACGATCCGACGACTCCTTCTGGGAGTTTTTGGGGTCGGAAGGTTTTCTGGGACTTAGTCTCTGGAGCAACATTTCTGAAGCTCGGCACGAGCAACCACGCACGTGTCTTATATCTCCGTAAGTAAGGGTCTGACGGTTTTGGACACCTTTAGCAAAAAGTTGCGTATAACCATCCTCGTCAATACTCTCGAACACTGTAACTCGATCCGACCACTCCTTGGTACACTTTTGTGGGTTGCCAGTTTCGGTTGGGACTTAGTCTCTGGAGACCAAATTCTGAAGCTCGGCGTGGGTACCGGTTTTTCGTGCACGTCAGAGGGCCTCGACCGCCCCGAGAACCCGACCTTCAGGATTTTGGCCATTTTTGGGGGTGCACAAAAGTGTTCGTAATCAACCTCGGATTGTACTTTTCATCATCTAGGGGCACCGTAGGGACCGAAAAAAGTGGTTTCGCATGATAGTCCACCTCGACCCATGTCGACCCTTGCGCGACCCCGACCTTCAGGATTTTGCTCTACGGAAGGGGGTCGACTTGTGCGCAACCCCGACCTTCAGGATTTTGCTCTACGGAAGGGGGTGCACAAAAGTGTTCGTAATCAACCTCGGATTGTACTTTTCATCATCTAGGGGCACCGTAGGGACCGAAAAAAGTGGTTTCGCATGATAGTCCACCTCGACCCATGTCGACCCTTGCGCGACCCCGACCTTCAGGATTTTGCTCTACGGAAGGGGGTCGACTTGTGCGCAACCCCGACCTTCAGGATTTTGCTCTACGGAAGGGGGTG
>NW_026525482.1:102500-119651 GCF_943737925.1 Anopheles nili | reverse complement strand
GATTGTACTTTTCATCATCTAGGGGCACCGTAGGGACCGAAAAAAGTGGTTTCGCATGATAGTCCACCTCGACCCATGTCGACCCTTGCGCGACCCCGACCTTCAGGATTTTGCTCTACGGAAGGGGGTGCACACTTGAGCGACCCCGACCTTCAGGATTTTGCTCTACGGAAGGGGGTGCACAAAAGTGTTCGTAATCAACCTCGGATTGTACTTTTCATCATCTAGGGGCACCGTAGGGACCGAAAAAAGTGGTTTCGCATGATAGTCCACCTCGACCCATGTCGACCCTTGCGCGACCCCGACCTCCAGGATTTTGCTCTACGGAAGGGGGTCTACTTGTGCGCAACCCCGACCTTCAGGATTTTGCTCTACGGAAGGGGGTGCACAAAAGTGTTCGTAATCAACCTCGGATTGTACTTTTCATCATCTAGGGGCACCGTAGGGACCGAAAAAAGTGGTTTCGCATGATAGTCCACCTCGACCCATGTCGACCCTTGCGCGACCCCGACCTTCAGGATTTTGCTCTACGGAAGGGGGTCGACTTGTGCGCAACCCCGACCTTCAGGATTTTGCTCTACGGAAGGGGGTGCACAAAAGTGTTCGTAATCAACCTCGGATTGTACTTTTCATCATCTAGGGGCACCGTAGGCACCGAAAAAAGTGGTTTCGCATGATAGTCCACCTCGACCCATGTCGACCCTTGCGCGACCCCGACCTTCAGGATTTTGCTCTACGGAAGGGGGTGCACACTTGCGCGACCCCGACCTTCAGGATTTTGCTCTACGGAAGGGGGTGCACAAAAGTGTTCGTAATCAACCTCGGATTGTACTTTTCATCATCTAGGGGCACCGTAGGGACCGAAAAAAGTGGTTTCGCATGATAGTCCACCTCGACCCATGTCGACCCTTGCGCGACCCCGACCTTCAGGATTTTGCTCTACGGAAGGGGGTGCACACTTGCGCGACCCCGACCTTCAGGATTTTGCTCTACGGAAGGGGGTGCACAAAAGTGTTCGTAATCAACCTCGGATTGTACTTTTCATCATCTAGGGGCACCGTAGGGACCGAAAAAAGTGGTTTCGCATGATAGTCCACCTCGACCCATGTCGACCCTTGCGCGACCCCGACCTTCAGGATTTTGCTCTACGGAAGGGGGTGCACACTTGCGCGACCCCGACCTTCAGGATTTTGCTCTACGGAAGGGGGTGCACAAAAGTGTTCGTAATCAACCTCGGATTGTACTTTTCATCATCTAGGGGCACCGTAGGGACCGAAAAAAGTGGTTTCGCATGATAGTCCACCTCGACCCATGTCGACCCTTGCGCGACCCCGACCTTCAGGATTTTGCTCTACGGAAGGGGGTCTACTTGTGCGCAACCCCGACCTTCAGGATTTTGCTCTACGGAAGGGGGTGCACAAAAGTGTTCGTAATCAACCTCGGATTGTACTTTTCATCATCTAGGGGCACCGTAGGGACCGAAAAAAGTGGTTTCGCATGATAGTCCACCTCGACCCATGTCGACCCTTGCGCGACCCCGACCTTCAGGATTTTGCTCTACGGAAGGGGGTCTACTTGTGCGCAACCCCGACCTTCAGGATTTTGCTCTACGGAAGGGGGTCTACTTGTGCGCAACCCCGACCTTCAGGATTTTGCTCTACGGAAGGGGGTGCACAAAAGTGTTCGTAATCAACCTCGGATTGTACTTTTCATCATCTAGGGGCACCGTAGGGACCGAAAAAAGTGGTTTCGCATGATAGTCCACCTCGACCCATGTCGACCCTTGCGCGACCCCGACCTTCAGGATTTTGCTCTACGGAAGGGGGTCGACTTGTGCGCAACCCCGACCTTCAGGATTTTGCTCTACGGAAGGGGGTGCACAAAAGTGTTCGTAATCAACCTCGGATTGTACTTTTCATCATCTAGGGGCACCGTAGGGACCGAAAAAAGTGGTTTCGCATGATAGTCCACCTCGACCCATGTCGACCCTTGCGCGACCCCGACCTTCAGGATTTTGCTCTACGGAAGGGGGTGCACAAAAGTGTTCGTAATCAACCTCGGATTGTACTTTTCATCATCTAGGGGCACCGTAGGGACCGAAAAAAGTGGTTTCGCATGATAGTCCACCTCGACCCATGTCGACCCTTGCGCGACCCCGACCTTCAGGATTTTGCTCTACGGAAGGGGGTGCACAAAAGTGTTCGTAATCAACCTCGGATTGTACTTTTCATCATCTAGGGGCACCGTAGGGACCGAAAAAAGTGGTTTCGCATGATAGTCCACCTCGACCCATGTCGACCCTTGCGCGACCCCGACCTTCAGGATTTTGCTCTACGGAAGGGGGTGCACACTTGCGCGACCCCGACCTTCAGGATTTTGCTCTACGGAAGGGGGTGCACAAAAGTGTTCGTAATCAACCTCGGATTGTACTTTTCATCATCTAGGGGCACCGTAGGGACCGAAAAAAGTGGTTTCGCATGATAGTCCACCTCGACCCATGTCGACCCTTGCGCGACCCCGACCTTCAGGATTTTGCTCTACGGAAGGGGGTGCACACTTGCGCGACCCCGACCTTCAGGATTTTGCTCTACGGAAGGGGGTGCACAAAAGTGTTCGTAATCAACCTCGGATTGTACTTTTCATCATCTAGGGGCACCGTAGGGACCGAAAAAAGTGGTTTCGCATGATAGTCCACCTCGACCCATGTCGACCCTTGCGCGACCCCGACCTTCAGGATTTTGCTCTACGGAAGGGGGTCTACTTGTGCGCAACCCCGACCTTCAGGATTTTGCTCTACGGAAGGGGGTGCACAAAAGTGTTCGTAATCAACCTCGGATTGTACTTTTCATCATCTAGGGGCACCGTAGGGACCGAAAAAAGTGGTTTCGCATGATAGTCCACCTCGACCCATGTCGACCCTTGCGCGACCCCGACCTTCAGGATTTTGCTCTACGGAAGGGGGTGCACAAAAGTGTTCGTAATCAACCTCGGATTGTACTTTTCATCATCTAGGGGCACCGTAGGGACCGAAAAAAGTGGTTTCGCATGATAGTCCACCTCGACCCATGTCGACCCTTGCGCGACCCCGACCTTCAGGATTTTGCTCTACGGAAGGGGGTCTACTTGTGCGCAACCCCGACCTTCAGGATTTTGCTCTACGGAAGGGGGTGCACAAAAGTGTTCGTAATCAACCTCGGATTGTACTTTTCATCATCTAGGGGCACCGTAGGGACCGAAAAAAGTGGTTTCGCATGATAGTCCACCTCGACCCATGTCGACCCTTGCGCGACCCCGACCTTCAGGATTTTGCTCTACGGAAGGGGGTGCACAAAAGTGTTCGTAATCAACCTCGGATTGTACTTTTCATCATCTAGGGGCACCGTAGGGACCGAAAAAAGTGGTTTCGCATGATAGTCCACCTCGACCCATGTCGACCCTTGCGCGACCCCGACCTTCAGGATTTTGCTCTACGGAAGGGGGTGCACAAAAGTGTTCGTAATCAACCTCGGATTGTACTTTTCATCATCTAGGGGCACCGTAGGGACCGAAAAAAGTGGTTTCGCATGATAGTCCACCTCGACCCATGTCGACCCTTGCGCGACCCCGACCTTCAGGATTTTGCTCTACGGAAGGGGGTGCACAAAAGTGTTCGTAATCAACCTCGGATTGTACTTTTCATCATCTAGGGGCACCGTAGGGACCGAAAAAAGTGGTTTCGCATGATAGTCCACCTCGACCCATGTCGACCCTTGCGCGACCCCGACCTTCAGGATTTTGCTCTACGGAAGGGGGTCTACTTGTGCGCAACCCCGACCTTCAGGATTTTGCTCTACGGAAGGGGGTGCACAAAAGTGTTCGTAATCAACCTCGGATTGTACTTTTCATCATCTAGGGGCACCGTAGGGACCGAAAAAAGTGGTTTCGCATGATAGTCCACCTCGACCCATGTCGACCCTTGCGCGACCCCGACCTTCAGGATTTTGCTCTACGGAAGGGGGTCTACTTGTGCGCAACCCCGACCTTCAGGATTTTGCTCTACGGAAGGGGGTGCACAAAAGTGTTCGTAATCAACCTCGGATTGTACTTTTCATCATCTAGGGGCACCGTAGGGACCGAAAAAAGTGGTTTCGCATGATAGTCCACCTCGACCCATGTCGACCCTTGCGCGACCCCGACCTTCAGGATTTTGCTCTACGGAAGGGGGTGCACAAAAGTGTTCGTAATCAACCTCGGATTGTACTTTTCATCATCTAGGGGCACCGTAGGGACCGAAAAAAGTGGTTTCGCATGATAGTCCACCTCGACCCATGTCGACCCTTGCGCGACCCCGACCTTCAGGATTTTGCTCTACGGAAGGGGGTCTACTTGTGCGCAACCCCGACCTTCAGGATTTTGCTCTACGGAAGGGGGTGCACAAAAGTGTTCGTAATCAACCTCGGATTGTACTTTTCATCATCTAGGGGCACCGTAGGGACCGAAAAAAGTGGTTTCGCATGATAGTCCACCTCGACCCATGTCGACCCTTGCGCGACCCCGACCTTCAGGATTTTGCTCTACGGAAGGGGGTGCACAAAAGTGTTCGTAATCAACCTCGGATTGTACTTTTCATCATCTAGGGGCACCGTAGGGACCGAAAAAAGTGGTTTCGCATGATAGTCCACCTCGACCCATGTCGACCCTTGCGCGACCCCGACCTTCAGGATTTTGCTCTACGGAAGGGGGTGCACACTTGTGCGACCCCGACCTTCAGGATTTTGCTCTACGGAAGGGGGTGCACAAAAGTGTTCGTAATCAACCTCGGATTGTACTTTTCATCATCTAGGGGCACCGTAGGGACCGAAAAAAGTGGTTTCGCATGATAGTCCACCTCGACCCATGTCGACCCTTGCGCGACCCCGACCTTCAGGATTTTGCTCTACGGAAGGGGGTCTACTTGTGCGCAACCCCGACCTTCAGGATTTTGCTCTACGGAAGGGGGTGCACAAAAGTGTTCGTAATCAACCTCGGATTGTACTTTTCATCATCTAGGGGCACCGTAGGGACCGAAAAAAGTGGTTTCGCATGATAGTCCACCTCGACCCATGTCGACCCTTGCGCGACCCCGACCTTCAGGATTTTGCTCTACGTAAGGGGGTGCACAAAAGTGTTCGTAATCAACCTCGGATTGTACTTTTCATCATCTAGGGGCACCGTAGGGACCGAAAAAAGTGGTTTCGCATGATAGTCCACCTCGACCCGTGTCGACCCTTGCGCGACCCCGACCTTCAGGATTTTGCTCTACGGAAGGGGGTGCACACTTGTGCGACCCCGACCTTCAGGATTTTGCTCTACGGAAGGGGGTGCACAAAAGTGTTCGTAATCAACCTCGGATTGTACTTTTCATCATCTAGGGGCACCGTAGGGACCGAAAAAAGTGGTTTCGCATGATAGTCCACCTCGACCCATGTCGACCCTTGCGCGACCCCGACCTTCAGGATTTTGCTCTACGGAAGGGGGTGCACACTTGTGCGACCCCGACCTTCAGGATTTTGCTCTACGGAAGGGGGTGCACAAAAGTGTTCGTAATCAACCTCGGATTGTACTTTTCATCATCTAGGGGCACCGTAGGGACCGAAAAAAGTGGTTTCGCATGATAGTCCACCTCGACCCATGTCGACCCTTGCGCGACCCCGACCTTCAGGATTTTGCTCTACGGAAGGGGGTCGACTTGTGCGCAACCCCGACCTTCAGGATTTTGCTCTACGGAAGGGGGTGCACAAAAGTGTTCGTAATCAACCTCGGATTGTACTTTTCATCATCTAGGGGCACCGTAGGGACCGAAAAAAGTGGTTTCGCATGATAGTCCACCTCGACCCATGTCGACCCTTGCGCGACCCCGACCTTCAGGATTTTGCTCTACGGAAGGGGGTCGACTTGTGCGCAACCCCGACCTTCAGGATTTTGCTCTACGGAAGGGGGTGCACAAAAGTGTTCGTAATCAACCTCGGATTGTACTTTTCATCATCTAGGGGCACCGTAGGGACCGAAAAAAGTGGTTTCGCATGATAGTCCACCTCGACCCATGTCGACCCTTGCGCGACCCCGACCTTCAGGATTTTGCTCTACGGAAGGGGGTGCACAAAAGTGTTCGTAATCAACCTCGGATTGTACTTTTCATCATCTAGGGGCACCGTAGGGACCGAAAAAAGTGGTTTCGCATGATAGTCCACCTCGACCCATGTCGACCCTTGCGCGACCCCGACCTTCAGGATTTTGCTCTACGGAAGGGGGTGCACAAAAGTGTTCGTAATCAACCTCGGATTGTACTTTTCATCATCTAGGGGCACCGTAGGGACCGAAAAAAGTGGTTTCGCATGATAGTCCACCTCGACCCATGTCGACCCTTGCGCGACCCCGACCTTCAGGATTTTGCTCTACGGAAGGGGGTGCACAAAAGTGTTCGTAATCAACCTCGGATTGTACTTTTCATCATCTAGGGGCACCGTAGGGACCGAAAAAAGTGGTTTCGCATGATAGTCCACCTCGACCCATGTCGACCCTTGCGCGACCCCGACCTTCAGGATTTTGCTCTACGGAAGGGGGTCGACTTGTGCGCAACCCCGACCTTCAGGATTTTGCTCTACGGAAGGGGGTCTACTTGTGCGCAACCCCGACCTTCAGGATTTTGCTCTACGGAAGGGGGTGCACAAAAGTGTTCGTAATCAACCTCGGATTGTACTTTTCATCATCTAGGGGCACCGTAGGGACCGAAAAAAGTGGTTTCGCATGATAGTCCACCTCGACCCATGTCGACCCTTGCGCGACCCCGACCTTCAGGATTTTGCTCTACGGAAGGGGGTCTACTTGTGCGCAACCCCGACCTTCAGGATTTTGCTCTACGGAAGGGGGTGCACAAAAGTGTTCGTAATCAACCTCGGATTGTACTTTTCATCATCTAGGGGCACCGTAGGGACCGAAAAAAGTGGTTTCGCATGATAGTCCACCTCGACCCATGTCGACCCTTGCGCGACCCCGACCTTCAGGATTTTGCTCTACGGAAGGGGGTCGACTTGTGCGCAACCCCGACCTTCAGGATTTTGCTCTACGGAAGGGGGTCTACTTGTGCGCAACCCCGACCTTCAGGATTTTGCTCTACGGAAGGGGGTGCACAAAAGTGTTCGTAATCAACCTCGGATTGTACTTTTCATCATCTAGGGGCACCGTAGGGACCGAAAAAAGTGGTTTCGCATGATAGTCCACCTCGACCCATGTCGACCCTTGCGCGACCCCGACCTTCAGGATTTTGCTCTACGGAAGGGGGTCTACTTGTGCGCAACCCCGACCTTCAGGATTTTGCTCTACGGAAGGGGGTGCACAAAAGTGTTCGTAATCAACCTCGGATTGTACTTTTCATCATCTAGGGGCACCGTAGGGACCGAAAAAAGTGGTTTCGCATGATAGTCCACCTCGACCCATGTCGACCCTTGCGCGACCCCGACCTTCAGGATTTTGCTCTACGGAAGGGGGTCTACTTGTGCGCAACCCCGACCTTCAGGATTTTGCTCTACGGAAGGGGGTGCACAAAAGTGTTCGTAATCAACCTCGGATTGTACTTTTCATCATCTAGGGGCACCGTAGGGACCGAAAAAAGTGGTTTCGCATGATAGTCCACCTCGACCCATGTCGACCCTTGCGCGACCCCGACCTTCAGGATTTTGCTCTACGGAAGGGGGTGCACAAAAGTGTTCGTAATCAACCTCGGATTGTACTTTTCATCATCTAGGGGCACCGTAGGGACCGAAAAAAGTGGTTTCGCATGATAGTCCACCTCGACCCATGTCGACCCTTGCGCGACCCCGACCTTCAGGATTTTGCTCTACGGAAGGGGGTGCACAAAAGTGTTCGTAATCAACCTCGGATTGTACTTTTCATCATCTAGGGGCACCGTAGGGACCGAAAAAAGTGGTTTCGCATCATAGTCCACCTCGACCCATGTCGACCCTTGCGCGACCCCGACCTTCAGGATTTTGCTCTACGGAAGGGGGTCTACTTGTGCGCAACCCCGACCTTCAGGATTTTGCTCTACGGAAGGGGGTGCACAAAAGTGTTCGTAATCAACCTCGGATTGTACTTTTCATCATCTAGGGGCACCGTAGGGACCGAAAAAAGTGGTTTCGCATGATAGTCCACCTCGACCCATGTCGACCCTTGCGCGACCCCGACCTTCAGGATTTTGCTCTACGGAAGGGGGTCGACTTGTGCGCAACCCCGACCTTCAGGATTTTGCTCTACGGAAGGGGGTGCACAAAAGTGTTCGTAATCAACCTCGGATTGTACTTTTCATCATCTAGGGGCACCGTAGGGACCGAAAAAAGTGGTTTCGCATGATAGTCCACCTCGACCCATGTCGACCCTTGCGCGACCCCGACCTTCAGGATTTTGCTCTACGGAAGGGGGTGCACAAAAGTGTTCGTAATCAACCTCGGATTGTAATTTTCATCATCTAGGGGCACCGTAGGGACCGAAAAAAGTGGTTTCGCATGATAGTCCACCTCGACCCATGTCGACCCTTGCGCGACCCCGACCTTCAGGATTTTGCTCTACGGAAGGGGGTGCACAAAAGTGTTCGTAATCAACCTCGGATTGTACTTTTCATCATCTAGGGGCACCGTAGGGACCGAAAAAAGTGGTTTCGCATGATAGTCCACCTCGACCCATGTCGACCCTTGCGCGACCCCGACCTTCAGGATTTTGCTCTACGGAAGGGGGTCTACTTGTGCGCAACCCCGACCTTCAGGATTTTGCTCTACGGAAGGGGGTGCACAAAAGTGTTCGTAATCAACCTCGGATTGTACTTTTCATCATCTAGGGGCACCGTAGGGACCGAAAAAAGTGGTTTCGCATGATAGTCCACCTCGACCCATGTCGACCCTTGCGCGACCCCGACCTTCAGGATTTTGCTCTACGGAAGGGGGTCGACTTGTGCGCAACCCCGACCTTCAGGATTTTGCTCTACGGAAGGGGGTCTACTTGTGCGCAACCCCGACCTTCAGGATTTTGCTCTACGGAAGGGGGTGCACAAAAGTGTTCGTAATCAACCTCGGATTGTACTTTTCATCATCTAGGGGCACCGTAGGGACCGAAAAAAGTGGTTTCGCATGATAGTCCACCTCGACCCATGTCGACCCTTGCGCGACCCCGACCTTCAGGATTTTGCTCTACGGAAGGGGGTCTACTTGTGCGCAACCCCGACCTTCAGGATTTTGCTCTACGGAAGGGGGTGCACAAAAGTGTTCGTAATCAACCTCGGATTGTACTTTTCATCATCTAGGGGCACCGTAGGGACCGAAAAAAGTGGTTTCGCATGATAGTCCACCTCGACCCATGTCGACCCTTGCGCGACCCCGACCTTCAGGATTTTGCTCTACGGAAGGGGGTCGACTTGTGCGCAACCCCGACCTTCAGGATTTTGCTCTACGGAAGGGGGTCTACTTGTGCGCAACCCCGACCTTCAGGATTTTGCTCTACGGAAGGGGGTGCACAAAAGTGTTCGTAATCAACCTCGGATTGTACTTTTCATCATCTAGGGGCACCGTAGGGACCGAAAAAAGTGGTTTCGCATGATAGTCCACCTCGACCCATGTCGACCCTTGCGCGACCCCGACCTTCAGGATTTTGCTCTACGGAAGGGGGTCTACTTGTGCGCAACCCCGACCTTCAGGATTTTGCTCTACGGAAGGGGGTGCACAAAAGTGTTCGTAATCAACCTCGGATTGTACTTTTCATCATCTAGGGGCACCGTAGGGACCGAAAAAAGTGGTTTCGCATGATAGTCCACCTCGACCCATGTCGACCCTTGCGCGACCCCGACCTTCAGGATTTTGCTCTACGGAAGGGGGTCGACTTGTGCGCAACCCCGACCTTCAGGATTTTGCTCTACGGAAGGGGGTGCACAAAAGTGTTCGTAATCAACCTCGGATTGTACTTTTCATCATCTAGGGGCACCGTAGGGACCGAAAAAAGTGGTTTCGCATGATAGTCCACCTCGACCCATGTCGACCCTTGCGCGACCCCGACCTTCAGGATTTTGCTCTACGGAAGGGGGTCTACTTGTGCGCAACCCCGACCTTCAGGATTTTGCTCTACGGAAGGGGGTGCACAAAAGTGTTCGTAATCAACCTCGGATTGTACTTTTCATCATCTAGGGGCACCGTAGGGACCGAAAAAAGTGGTTTCGCATGATAGTCCACCTCGACCCATGTCGACCCTTGCGCGACCCCGACCTTCAGGATTTTGCTCTACGGAAGGGGGTGCACAAAAGTGTTCGTAATCAACCTCGGATTGTACTTTTCATCATCTAGGGGCACCGTAGGGACCGAAAAAAGTGGTTTCGCATGATAGTCCACCTCGACCCATGTCGACCCTTGCGCCACCCCGACCTTCAGGATTTTGCTCTACGGAAGGGGGTGCACACTTGTGCGCAACCCCGACCTTCAGGATTTTGCTCTACGGAAGGGGGTGCACAAAAGTGTTCGTAATCAACCTCGGATTGTACTTTTCATCATCTAGGGGCACCGTAGGGACCGAAAAAAGTGGTTTCGCATGATAGTCCACCTCGACCCATGTCGACCCTTGCGCGACCCCGACCTTCAGGATTTTGCTCTACGGAAGGGGGTGCACACTTGTGCGACCCCGACCTTCAGGATTTTGCTCTACGGAAGGGGGTGCACAAAAGTGTTCGTAATCAACCTCGGATTGTACTTTTCATCATCTAGGGGCACCGTAGGGACCGAAAAAAGTGGTTTCGCATGATAGTCCACCTCGACCCATGTCGACCCTTGCGCGACCCCGACCTTCAGGATTTTGCTCTACGGAAGGGGGTGCACACTTGTGCGACCCCGACCTTCAGGATTTTGCTCTACGGAAGGGGGTGCACAAAAGTGTTCGTAATCAACCTCGGATTGTACTTTTCATCATCTAGGGGCACCGTAGGGACCGAAAAAAGTGGTTTCGCATGATAGTCCACCTCGACCCATGTCGACCCTTGCGCGACCCCGACCTTCAGGATTTTGCTCTACGGAAGGGGGTCGACTTGTGCGCAACCCCGACCTTCAGGATTTTGCTCTACGGAAGGGGGTGCACAAAAGTGTTCGTAATCAACCTCGGATTGTACTTTTCATCATCTAGGGGCACCGTAGGGACCGAAAAAAGTGGTTTCGCATGATAGTCCACCTCGACCCATGTCGACCCTTGCGCGACCCCGACCTTCAGGATTTTGCTCTACGGAAGGGGGTGCACACTTGTGCGACCCCGACCTTCAGGATTTTGCTCTACGGAAGGGGGTGCACAAAAGTGTTCGTAATCAACCTCGGATTGTACTTTTCATCATCTAGGGGCACCGTAGGGACCGAAAAAAGTGGTTTCGCATGATAGTCCACCTCGACCCATGTCGACCCTTGCGCGACCCCGACCTTCAGGATTTTGCCCTACGGAAGGGGGTGCACAAAAGTGTTCGTAATCAACCTCGGATTGTACTTTTCATCATCTAGGGGCACCGTAGGGACCGAAAAAAGTGGTTTCGCATGATAGTCCACCTCGACCCATGTCGACCCTTGCGCGACCCCGACCTTCAGGATTTTGCTCTACGGAAGGGGGTCTACTTGTGCGCAACCCCGACCTTCAGGATTTTGCTCTACGGAAGGGGGTGCACAAAAGTGTTCGTAATCAACCTCGGATTGTACTTTTCATCATCTAGGGGCACCGTAGGGACCGAAAAAAGTGGTTTCGCATGATAGTCCACCTCGACCCATGTCGACCCTTGCGCGACCCCGACCTTCAGGATTTTGCTCTACGGAAGGGGGTGCACAAAAGTGTTCGTAATCAACCTCGGATTGTACTTTTCATCATCTAGGGGCACCGTAGGGACCGAAAAAAGTGGTTTCGCATGATAGTCCACCTCGACCCATGTCGACCCTTGCGCGACCCCGACCTTCAGGATTTTGCTCTACGGAAGGGGGTCGACTTGTGCGCAACCCCGACCTTCAGGATTTTGCTCTACGGAAGGGGGTGCACACTTGTGCGCAACCCCGACCTTCAGGATTTTGCTCTACGGAAGGGGGTGCACAAAAGTGTTCGTAATCAACCTCGGATTGTACTTTTCATCATCTAGGGGCACCGTAGGGACCGAAAAAAGTGGTTTCGCATGATAGTCCACCTCGACCCATGTCGACCCTTGCGCGACCCCGACCTTCAGGATTTTGCTCTACGGAAGGGGGTGCACAAAAGTGTTCGTAATCAACCTCGGATTGTACTTTTCATCATCTAGGGGCACCGCAGGGACCGAAAAAAGTGGTTTCGCATGATAGTCCACCTCGACCCATGTCGACCCTTGCGCGACCCCGACCTTCAGGATTTTGCTCTACGGAAGGGGTCTACCCTTGCGCGACCCCGACCTTCAGGATTTTGCTCTACGGAAGGGGGTGCACAAAAGTGTTCGTAATCAACCTCGGATTGTACTTTTCATCATCTAGGGGCACCGTAGGGACCGAAAAAAGTGGTTTCGCATGATAGTCCACCTCGACCCATGTCGACCCTTGCGCGACCCCGACCTTCAGGATTTTGCTCTACGGAAGGGGTCTACCCTTGCTCGACCCCGACCTTCAGGATTTTGCTCTACGGAAGGGGGTGCACAAAAGTGTTCGTAATCAACCTCGGATTGTACTTTTCATCATCTAGGGGCACCGTAGGGACCGAAAAAAGTGGTTTCGCATGATAGTCCACCTCGACCCATGTCGACCCTTGCGCGACCCCGACCTTCAGGATTTTGCTCTACGGAAGGGGGTGCACACTTGTGCGACCCCGACCTTCAGGATTTTGCTCTACGGAAGGGGGTGCACAAAAGTGTTCGTAATCAACCTCGGATTGTACTTTTCATCATCTAGGGGCACCGTAGGGACCGAAAAAAGTGGTTTCGCATGATAGTCCACCTCGACCCATGTCGACCCTTGCGCGACCCCGACCTCCAGGATTTTGCTCTACGGAAGGGGGTCTACTTGTGCGCAACCCCGACCTTCAGGATTTTGCTCTACGGAAGGGGGTGCACAAAAGTGTTCGTAATCAACCTCGGATTGTACTTTTCATCATCTAGGGGCACCGTAGGGACCGAAAAAAGTGGTTTCGCATGATAGTCCACCTCGACCCATGTCGACCCTTGCGCGACCCCGACCTTCAGGATTTTGCTCTACGGAAGGGGGTCGACTTGTGCGCAACCCCGACCTTCAGGATTTTGCTCTACGGAAGGGGGTGCACAAAAGTGTTCGTAATCAACCTCGGATTGTACTTTTCATCATCTAGGGGCACCGTAGGCACCGAAAAAAGTGGTTTCGCATGATAGTCCACCTCGACCCATGTCGACCCTTGCGCGACCCCGACCTTCAGGATTTTGCTCTACGGAAGGGGGTGCACACTTGCGCGACCCCGACCTTCAGGATTTTGCTCTACGGAAGGGGGTGCACAAAAGTGTTCGTAATCAACCTCGGATTGTACTTTTCATCATCTAGGGGCACCGTAGGGACCGAAAAAAGTGGTTTCGCATGATAGTCCACCTCGACCCATGTCGACCCTTGCGCGACCCCGACCTTCAGGATTTTGCTCTACGGAAGGGGGTGCACAAAAGTGTTCGTAATCAACCTCGGATTGTACTTTTCATCATCTAGGGGCACCGTAGGGACCGAAAAAAGTGGTTTCGCATGATAGTCCACCTCGACCCATGTCGACCCTTGCGCGACCCCGACCTTCAGGATTTTGCTCTACGGAAGGGGGTCTACTTGTGCGCGACCCCGACCTTCAGGATTTTGCTCTACGGAAGGGGGTGCACAAAAGTGTTCGTAATCAACCTCGGATTGTACTTTTCATCATCTAGGGGCACCGTAGGGACCGAAAAAAGTGGTTTCGCATGATAGTCCACCTCGACCCATGTCGACCCTTGCGCGACCCCGACCTTCAGGATTTTGCTCTACGGAAGGGGGTGCACAAAAGTGTTCGTAATCAACCTCGGATTGTACTTTTCATCATCTAGGGGCACCGTAGGGACCGAAAAAAGTGGTTTCGCATGATAGTCCACCTCGACCCATGTCGACCCTTGCGCGACCCCGACCTTCAGGATTTTGCTCTACGGAAGGGGGTGCACACTTGCGCGACCCCGACCTTCAGGATTTTGCTCTACGGAAGGGGGTGCACAAAAGTGTTCGTAATCAACCTCGGATTGTACTTTTCATCATCTAGGGGCACCGTAGGGACCGAAAAAAGTGGTTTCGCATGATAGTCCACCTCGACCCATGTCGACCCTTGCGCGACCCCGACCTTCAGGATTTTGCTCTACGGAAGGGGGTGCACACTTGCGCTACCCCGACCTTCAGGATTTTGCTCTACGGAAGGGGGTGCACAAAAGTGTTCGTAATCAACCTCGGATTGTACTTTTCATCATCTAGGGGCACCGTAGGGACCGAAAAAAGTGGTTTCGCATGATAGTCCACCTCGACCCATGTCGACCCTTGCGCGACCCCGACCTCCAGGATTTTGCTCTACGGAAGGGGGTCTACTTGTGCGCAACCCCGACCTTCAGGATTTTGCTCTACGGAAGGGGGTGCACAAAAGTGTTCGTAATCAACCTCGGATTGTACTTTTCATCATCTAGGGGCACCGTAGGGACCGAAAAAAGTGGTTTCGCATGATAGTCCACCTCGACCCATGTCGACCCTTGCGCGACCCCGACCTTCAGGATTTTGCTCTACGGAAGGGGGTCGACTTGTGCGCAACCCCGACCTTCAGGATTTTGCTCTACGGAAGGGGGTGCACAAAAGTGTTCGTAATCAACCTCGGATTGTACTTTTCATCATCTAGGGGCACCGTAGGCACCGAAAAAAGTGGTTTCGCATGATAGTCCACCTCGACCCATGTCGACCCTTGCGCGACCCCGACCTTCAGGATTTTGCTCTACGGAAGGGGGTGCACACTTGCGCGACCCCGACCTTCAGGATTTTGCTCTACGGAAGGGGGTGCACAAAAGTGTTCGTAATCAACCTCGGATTGTACTTTTCATCATCTAGGGGCACCGTAGGGACCGAAAAAAGTGGTTTCGCATGATAGTCCACCTCGACCCATGTCGACCCTTGCGCGACCCCGACCTTCAGGATTTTGCTCTACGGAAGGGGGTGCACACTTGCGCGACCCCGACCTTCAGGATTTTGCTCTACGGAAGGGGGTGCACAAAAGTGTTCGTAATCAACCTCGGATTGTACTTTTCATCATCTAGGGGCACCGTAGGGACCGAAAAAAGTGGTTTCGCATGATAGTCCACCTCGACCCATGTCGACCCTTGCGCGACCCCGACCTTCAGGATTTTGCTCTACGGAAGGGGGTGCACACTTGCGCGACCCCGACCTTCAGGATTTTGCTCTACGGAAGGGGGTGCACAAAAGTGTTCGTAATCAACCTCGGATTGTACTTTTCATCATCTAGGGGCACCGTAGGGACCGAAAAAAGTGGTTTCGCATGATAGTCCACCTCGACCCATGTCGACCCTTGCGCGACCCCGACCTTCAGGATTTTGCTCTACGGAAGGGGGTCTACTTGTGCGCAACCCCGACCTTCAGGATTTTGCTCTACGGAAGGGGGTGCACAAAAGTGTTCGTAATCAACCTCGGATTGTACTTTTCATCATCTAGGGGCACCGTAGGGACCGAAAAAAGTGGTTTCGCATGATAGTCCACCTCGACCCATGTCGACCCTTGCGCGACCCCGACCTTCAGGATTTTGCTCTACGGAAGGGGGTCTACTTGTGCGCAACCCCGACCTTCAGGATTTTGCTCTACGGAAGGGGGTCTACTTGTGCGCAACCCCGACCTTCAGGATTTTGCTCTACGGAAGGGGGTGCACAAAAGTGTTCGTAATCAACCTCGGATTGTACTTTTCATCATCTAGGGGCACCGTAGGGACCGAAAAAAGTGGTTTCGCATGATAGTCCACCTCGACCCATGTCGACCCTTGCGCGACCCCGACCTTCAGGATTTTGCTCTACGGAAGGGGGTCGACTTGTGCGCAACCCCGACCTTCAGGATTTTGCTCTACGGAAGGGGGTGCACAAAAGTGTTCGTAATCAACCTCGGATTGTACTTTTCATCATCTAGGGGCACCGTAGGGACCGAAAAAAGTGGTTTCGCATGATAGTCCACCTCGACCCATGTCGACCCTTGCGCGACCCCGACCTTCAGGATTTTGCTCTACGGAAGGGGGTGCACAAAAGTGTTCGTAATCAACCTCGGATTGTACTTTTCATCATCTAGGGGCACCGTAGGGACCGAAAAAAGTGGTTTCGCATGATAGTCCACCTCGACCCATGTCGACCCTTGCGCGACCCCGACCTTCAGGATTTTGCTCTACGGAAGGGGGTGCACAAAAGTGTTCGTAATCAACCTCGGATTGTACTTTTCATCATCTAGGGGCACCGTAGGGACCGAAAAAAGTGGTTTCGCATGATAGTCCACCTCGACCCATGTCGACCCTTGCGCGACCCCGACCTTCAGGATTTTGCTCTACGGAAGGGGGTGCACACTTGCGCGACCCCGACCTTCAGGATTTTGCTCTACGGAAGGGGGTGCACAAAAGTGTTCGTAATCAACCTCGGATTGTACTTTTCATCATCTAGGGGCACCGTAGGGACCGAAAAAAGTGGTTTCGCATGATAGTCCACCTCGACCCATGTCGACCCTTGCGCGACCCCGACCTTCAGGATTTTGCTCTACGGAAGGGGGTGCACACTTGCGCGACCCCGACCTTAAGGATTTTGCTCTACGGAAGGGGGTGCACAAAAGTGTTCGTAATCAACCTCGGATTGTACTTTTCATCATCTAGGGGCACCGTAGGGACCGAAAAAAGTGGTTTCGCATGATAGTCCACCTCGACCCATGTCGACCCTTGCGCGACCCCGACCTTCAGGATTTTGCTCTACGGAAGGGGGTCTACTTGTGCGCAACCCCGACCTTCAGGATTTTGCTCTACGGAAGGGGGTGCACAAAAGTGTTCGTAATCAACCTCGGATTGTACTTTTCATCATCTAGGGGCACCGTAGGGACCGAAAAAAGTGGTTTCGCATGATAGTCCACCTCGACCCAT